>NC_079893.1:31843153-31849149 GCF_024868665.1 Triplophysa rosa | reverse complement strand
GATCTTCCTCTGACGTGGGTTCTGTTTTGATCTCCATCAGTGTGACAGAACACATGTTGAGTGGTCTGGTGTTCAGGATCTGCTGTTCTCCAGCGTTACAGACAGAATCCAGAGACTCTGTGGAGGTTTGATCAGTAGATTCATCCTGATTCAAGGTGTGATTACTGTCACACACAGTGTCCTGAGCGTCTGTGGGGTTTGTGTCAGTATAACAGAGTAAAGCGAGGCTGAGCTCCGAGTCCTGTGTGTGTCTGGAGCACATCCCATCAGCCTGTGACGTCATGACTATCAACTAAACACAAAAATAAATACAGACAACACTCTGTTTATACTCATGAAACACTAAAGAGAGAAAATCAAAGTGCTGTGAACACGCAGCGCTTGATGTTTGACTTTCTTTCTTTCTTTAGTGGGTTTATCGGCGGACTGAAGAGCTGCAGAGCGACTCCTGCTGGACTGGAGACTGACGAATATAACAAATGTTAGTTTTAATTTGACAACAAGTCCTATTTTGGCATTCATTAAAACTGCCATAAAACTTTTATGAAAAAACAGATATTAAAAATAGTTAATTAAAAAAGACATTCAAACTTAGCAAATTACAGTTCATACAAAGAAAGAAACAAAGTAAAATAAATAATACTGGAATTACAGATCTTTGGAAGGTCTTAGAAAATAGTCTCACAATAAAGCAATAAGCCCCGCGAAGCAGTGGGTTACAGTGCATTTTATAACAGCTAAGGGCGTTGTGGCATGACGCGAAAGGAGTGCCTAAAACCCCCTTAGCTGTTATAAAATGCACTGTAACCCACTGCTTCGCCGGGCTTATTGCTTTTATAAAACGGTTATTCCATATGCTTAGCAAGGTTTCATAAAAGAAAGTAAATAAAATGATATTTAGGCTATGTGGTGCGGTCAGCCGTTATATATTGAGGTATTTTATAACGGTTTAGAACTCCGCTCAGCCAATCAGAATCAAGGACCAGAACTGACCGTTTTATAATATTGTTTTAAGTATGGCCCGATTCACATTTCGCGTGTAAAACCGCGCGGAAAACGCGAGCCGCGCCGCTTTCTCTCTTCAAATGACCTCCTGCGCGCTCAGTAAAGAACAGCATATTATGTGCGTCTAACTGGAGGACCGATAGTTTCTCTGAAGTAAGACATGTTTTAATTTCACAATTGTTGTTTAATACTTGTGAAAAACGAATTTAAACCGATTTGTTTAACTTATATTCTAAACAGAATGTCGTCTGACAGCAGTAACAACGCTTTTTTGAAGGGCTTCTGTACTGACAGGAATTAAAGTTCATCTGACAGGAAATTTCGTTTTATCAGGTAAGACTCATTACTGCTCAATGAATAAACGGCTTTTACGAAAATAAATGAGAGTATAAGTGCAAAAAAACCCAGTTGCTTTAGGTTTCATTTAATTATATTTTATTATTTTTAAACGAGGCTGAATCCAGCTTCTTTCGCAGCTTCTTCTTATTTACAGCTCCGCCCAGCAAACACAGAATGTTCCACTAACGTTAGTTTTTGGTTCCCTTTTGGTTATTTTTTTGAGAACCAAAAATAACGTTCTAAGAAGCTTTATTTTTTTGCAACCAGAAAATAACGTTCCCAGAACGTTGCAGGCTGTTTATTTTTAAATAACCAGAAAATAACGTTCTGGGAACCAAAAACTAACGTTAGGGGAACGTTCTGGGAACCAAAAATTGTTTGCTGGGCGGTGGCAGTTAAGAGGAACCACAGCAACGGGACATTACACGGCGCCTGAAGAGGACATGTAACTCTGTATAAAAAGACCAAAAATCATATTAAGTAAATATATTATATTTGTAGTGTTTTTGTAATATGCTTCTGTAATTATTTATCTGTCGTGAATCATGCTCGATGCTATGTTTTAAATAAAGTAACTGTTAATTAAGTATGTGAACAAACACTTGTTGTTCATTTTAATATTTTTAAACATGTTTGTATACTGTTTTAAACGCGATTTGATATGTTGCTGTCAATATGTTGCTGTTAATATGGTTTTTCTCAATATAAATGAAAAGTATTCCAACTCCGAGTCTGTGTCATTATATGTTATTTAAAAAGTCTCTAAAATAGTTATGGGCAAATAAGGACAATTTAAATTAGTTGTACTGCATGTCCGCCCAAAGAACTGGTTCCCACCACAATTTTTTTATCCTTTACGTTGTCACGTGACCATGACCGGCAGATTACGTCACGAGGTTACGTCAGCGAAACCAGGGCTGCGTCCGAAATCGCATACTGACACTACGTACTGAATTTGAATAAGTAGCTACCTATCGGCCGTCAAAACAGTACGTTCTATATAGTATGATTACATTTCGGACATACTGCGTCCGCCATATTTTATGGTCATGTGACCAGTATGCTCTTTGACCTATGACGTATTAACAACAACCTACACGTGAGAGTTGACAAAAACATAATTTAGTCACGAGAATACGCCCTTTTCACATGACGTCACGCATCGTCCGTTCTGCCGCGAAGCAGTGTATCATTACTTCCGCTAGCACTCCAGTTCATAACGTGGCGATAATGCACCTATAAGCTGGTTTGCCAACCGCCAGTAAAACTCAAGAAGAAGTTACTTCCGCTAGCGCCTCAGAATAGTTTACCAAGTGGCTTGCACATGTGCCACAAATACATCTAGATGATGTACAACGTCTTGCAGACAAATTTTCGCTAACGACAAGATCAAAGCTAGAGAAAGGATACAAATTCTTCGTTGAACAGTATCTGTTTGATTATGAAGGTAAGTGTTTTGTTTTCTTTTTGTGTTAGCGAAGGTGCTAGGATAAGTACTTGAATACGTGTTCTGTCAGTTTTTTTTCACTATTGTTAAATTCCAGCGCGAAGGCAAAACGGAAGTTCTTCTTCTTCTTCTTCTTGTTTGTTGCAAGACGGATGTTATGATACACTGCTTTGCAAAAAGGCGGAAGTTAAGTGACGTCATTGTGAAAAGGGCGTATTTCATTTATTGGCACTTACATTAAAAACGGACGTCCGCCTTAAAGTTTTCCGCTATATTTATTTGATTTACTTTTGAAATGTGACCGTTGCTCGGCTCCCGTGGCATCATGGGATAGAGAAGTGTCCATCTGATCCACACTCACCAATCTCGGCGGAAGTAGTAGACCATCCGGGTATTTCTCACCTACTGTTTTTTGCATACTGAGGTTTCGGACATACTACTCATGACTCATTTTCGCCTACTATATAGTATGGAAGTAGGCTATTTCGGTCGCAGCCCATGAATTTCTCTTTTCCGGTCCGTCGCCGCAACGTAAATTTGGTCACAAGATTACGCTGACGTTACGTAACAGTCACGTATTTTGGCTATCTGGGTTACAAATAAGCCTTGCACCTTCTTACACCTTTTTCCTGTCCAGAGACCGTCTTCACAGACCCCTTCCCCTACCAATCCTATTTTTAAAAACTCCTTGGATCTAGACGAATCTCAATAATGACTGAATTCATTATTTTGAATTCAGAAGGGCGAAATTTCGCAGAAAGGAGACAAGTTTGCATTCCTGGATGCCTCACAAGACAAAGGACAGCAGACAATTCACCAGAGTTAATATACAATTTAATGAAGAATGATTTGTATCAATGACTAGAACGACAGAATCATAAATGTAGTCCAAATGTACAACAGAGTCATTAAAGTGTCATGAATGATCCAGTCAAAGTGAATCCATGATGTGTTCAGTATTAACATCTGCTGGAGTCCATCAGAACCTCACAGCAAATCAACTGATCTGAGAGAGAAATCTGATACTTTTTGTCTAATCTGTTTACATAAAGAGCTATAAAATTAACTTTTTACAGTCGGTTTTATGTAGGGTTTTCCCCCTTTTCTATTTGGCTGTTTTTCCCAAGTCAGTTAGTTCTTCAGCATGTTTCTTCTGATGACTCTGAAAACGTCCTAACTGAGAGAATCTCTCTCCACAGATGGAGCAGTGATGAGGTTTCTCTCCAGTGTGAACTCTCTGATGGATTCTCATGAGAACTCTTTGAGTAAACGTCTTGTCACACTGAGAACATTTGTAAGGTCTTTCTCCTGTGTGAGTTCTCAGGTGTGTCACTAAATTGTCATGTCGACTGAAACTCTTTCCACAAACACTGCAGTGATGAGGTTTCTCTCCAGTGTGAATTCTCTGATGATGTTTGAAAGTACTTGGATGAGCAAAACTCTTTCCACAGTGAGAGCAGAGGTAAGGTTTCTCTCCAGTGTGAGTTCTCTCATGACATAACAGATGAGATTTATGACGGACGCGTTTATCACAGTGTGAACACTGATAGAGTTTCTCCTCAGAGTGTATTTTTTGGTGTTTCTTTAAAGAACTTGACTGTGTGAAGGCTTTTCCACATTCACTGCACTCATACGGTTTCTCATTGGTGTGTAAACGCACGTGTTGCTTCAGATTGCCTCCATGGCTGAATCTCATCTCACAGTGAGGACACGCGTACGGTTTTTCTCCCGTGTGAGTTCTCTGATGAAGAACAAGATGAGTTTTGCAGCTGAAACATTTATCACATTCACTGCAGTGGAAAGGCTTTACGTCACCGTGTGTCCTCATGTGACGTTTCAGACTAGTCGAGTAGAGAAAGTTCCTCCCACACGGCTGACAGTGAAAGTGTTTCTGGTATCTGTGCTCTTGTGAATGAAGTTTCTTCTCTTGTAAGGTAGGAAAGCTGATGTCACATCTGGTGCAGGTGAAGAGTTTCTGTTCTGTGTGTTTTCTCTCATGTGTCTCTAAACGTCTCTGTGAACTGAATGTCTTTCCACAGGTGATGCAGGAAAGAGTTTGTGCTGTCAGTCGCTGTTTTGATGTAGAGGCCGTTTCTCCATCACAACATGAATCACCGCTCTCATCTGAAACAAACACAACAGGATTTCATAAATTAAGGTCAATCTGATTTAAATGCTTAAGTTCATGCATAGATATATTTTAAACAAATTACCGGCACAAATTGTCCCCCCCCGTTATGATCGAATAATATACGCCAAACGTGTCCTGATCGCATTTCCTGTCACGTAAATGACGTATGCACGATCTCAAAGTCAACGGACACCAGTTTGTTTACAACACAGAGGAATGATCCCTGTGCAGACGACATTTATGCGACAGGAAGTGCGATCAGAACGTTTGGCGTAAGCTGTAGAAAACCGCTTGTAATTTTATAAATGATGTTCAGTTTATTGCAAATAATGATCGATTCACTTCACAAGACGTTAATATAGTAGGAATATATAAAGTAGGGTAACTGTTGCAAAAAAAAGTTATTTTAAAAAGTTTTTAAAATATGCTTACAAAATACTAACACTAATATATATATAAACATTTTTTAAAGTCTACATAATGGCACACACATGCCCTGCTCACTCCAAAGTCAAAACTGTAGGGAGTAGGGCATTGGAATGATCATTTCCATGTGGAATTTGCCCAGTGACGGTTCGGTACAAATACACATACCATTATGTGATTCGTTAGTGTTAAAAGGTCTCAGGTGTAAATGGGGAGCAGGTGTGTTAAATTTGGTGTTATCGCTCTCACTCTCTCATACTGGTCACTGGAAGTTCAACATGGCACCTCATGGCAAAGAACTCTGAGGATCTGAAAAAAAGAGTTGTTGCTCTACATAAAGATGGCCTAGGCTATAAGAAGATTGCCAAGACCCTGAAACTGAGCTGCAGCACGGTGGCCAAGACCATACAGCGGCTTAACAGGACAGGTCCACTCAGAACAGGCCTCGTTGAGTGCACGTGCTCAGCGTCATATCCAGAGGTTGTCTTTGGGAAATAGACGTAAGAGTGCTGCCAGCATTGCTGCAGAGGTTGAAGGGGTGGGGGGTCAGCCTGTCAGGGCTCAGACCATACGCCGCACACTGCATCAAATTGGTCTGCATGGCTGCCGTCCCAGAAGGAAGCCTCTTCTAAAGATGATGCACAAGAA
>NC_079893.1:31837179-31838989 GCF_024868665.1 Triplophysa rosa | reverse complement strand
TCATGGAGGAGTGAAAGAGGACTCCAGTGGCAACCTGTGAAGCTCTGGTGAACTCCATGTCCAAGAGGGTTAAGGCCGTGCTGGAAGATAATTGTGGACACACAAAATATTGACACTTTGGGCCCAATTTGGACATTTTCACTTGGGGTGTACTCACTTTTGTTGCCAGCGGTTTAGACATTAATGGCTGTGTGTTGAGGTATTTTGAGGGGACAGCACATTTACACTGTTATACAAGCTGTACACTCACTACTTTACATTGTAGCAAAGTGTCATTTCTTCAGTGTTGTCACATGAAAGATTTTTTACAAAAATTTACAAAAATGTGAGGGGTGTACTCACTTCTGTGAGATACTGTATATAGCAGCAAAACCCTCTAAATCCAACTTTTAGTTTAAATGCGCATCAGCCTCCTACATTTACGTTTAGTAATAATAACCAGATATTTCAGACCAGTCAAAGTGTGGTATTTAGCAGGTTTTGAAGCTAAAACTATTTAAAGAGTACATAACTATGGATTTTCAAGGTCCTACTTTGGTTTATGGAGTGTCCAACAACAAGTTTATGTACAGTGTAAAACACTATTATTTCGTAATAATAGTTATTCTTACCTTACTTCTTGACTGACTCTCAAATGATTCGTTCATCAATTCATCTGTCTAAGCCCCTCCTTTCTGCTAGCCTAGTCTGCTGTGATTGGTCAGATGGTCTAGTCTGCTGTGATTGGTCTACCGTGAATGAGGCTCACGAGCTACAGTGTTTGGGGACAAGAGTGAAGTTTTCGCGGGCAGTCCTAGCAAAACGTAGGCGGGGACTATATGTAGTGACATAAATCCGCGGCGGTTCGCAAATCGGACTAGGGACGACTCGTTTGCGTGATTCAGAGTCAACTCCCTTTTTTCCAAGCCAATAACTTTGTTATTCATTCACCTTCAGATTTACAATTTGGCAGACTGCTTACTTTTCAAACACGGCAACATTACACACTGCATGAAATGTCATTTTCACGATCTCATGTTATGTACTCTTTAAGTAACATATTATGTGTGAACAGAATTCACTCAACATCATAATCTCATTTTTGACTGAAGTGGCTTTTGCATCTGAAGTCTTCAGGGATTACATTATGACCACCTTTCTAATATTGAGTTGGTCAACCTTCACTCTCCACGTGCATCAATGAGCCTTGGCTGCCCATGACCCCATCACTGGTTCACTGCTGTTCCTTCCTTGGACCACTTTTGATAGACACTGACCACTGTAGATCGGGACTGGAACACCACACAAGAGAGGCTCTGACCCAGTTTTCTAGCCATCACACTTTGGCCCTTGTCAAACTCGCTCTAATCCTTACGCTTGACCATTTTTAATTCCTCTAACACATCAATTTTCAGGACAAAATATTCTCTTGCTGCCTAATATATCCCACGCACTAATATGTGTAGTGATGAAGAGCTAATCTGTGTTATTCACTTCACCTGTCAGTGGTCTTAATGTTATGCCTGATAGGTGTATATAATGTATAAACTACATGAAAAACATAACATACCTGAAGGTATAAAATCATCATCCCCACCATCATCATCAAGATTCTCATCTTCATCGGTCTGATCTTCCTCTGACGTGGGTTCTGTTTTGATCTCCATCAGTGTGACAGAACACATGTTGAGTGGTCTGGTGTTCAGGATCTGCTGTTCTCCAGCGTTACAGACAGAATCCAGAGACTCTGTGGAGGTTTGATCAGTAGATTCATCCTGATTCAAGGTGTGATTACTGTCACACACAGTGTCCTGAGCGTCTGTGGGGTTTG
>NC_079893.1:31753582-31835331 GCF_024868665.1 Triplophysa rosa | reverse complement strand
TGTCAGTATAACAGAGTAAAGTGAGGCTGAGCTCCGAGTCCTGTGTGTGTCTGGACTTCTGTTCAGAGAGGAAATATATTTAGATAAAGCTATAAACTATGACAGTGAGATTAAAAACAGTATTAAAAACAAACATTAAAAGCAGTAAATGATGTTGAATGTGTCCAAACCTCAGTGTTGAGTTCATCTCCTCTTGTCCTCAGCTTTTCCTCCAGTAACGCCACCTCTTTCTTCAGCTGACAGATTTCTGTGATGAAATCATCAATATCCAGCATGGACAGATCAGTTCCCCATGATTTACAGCACATCACATCCGCCGTGGACGTAATCGTCACATGTGAACACACAGTGCGAGTTCAGGAAAGCTGGGTTGAAATATTATTATGCTAAACCAGTGTTGGAGGATTAGGATTTTTTGCAGAGGCCCAAATCCAGGAAACGAGGTGTATATTTTCAGCACTTTGTTGTCTCCATGATTTTCTTACAAGCTTTTACATTGCTACATGGGACACATGTGTGTTGGATCTTGCATATGACCATGTCATGCGAACCCATTTCAAGTATTTAGCCTTCCGAAATGCACAAACACAACTGACAGAGCAAAACCCAAAGCATACACTTTACATCCCATTCCACCACTGACTGTCAGGCTGAAACTGTGCATGCTCACACACTTGCACTGTCTACAGAGCACTACATGACAGGCAATCAGAAGCGCTACAGCTCCCTCCTGATAGCGTGTGCACTGATAATGCATCACACAGACGAACAAATCTGCAGCAACACTCAGGCACAGGGCAAATAGGAAAATTATGATTTGTAAGTGCAACAAACTGTGTGCATGTCACATACTGGAAACAGCATGTTATGAATGGAAGAAAAAAAACATATTCACAGAGATGTTCAGATGACTCAAGCACTAACACACATGCAAATGAATGTTTGCAAAATGAATCCGAAATTGTGAGTTACAGTGTTAAAAACAACACATTTTGTGTTCAGTTAACATTAATGTGTTGTCCTTAACTGAACAGATATCTGTGTTATTTCTTGGGACAACACTTTTTGTGTTACTTTTTAAAAATCAAAAATAAAATGTGTTAAAAACAATAAGTTAATTATAATAACACAAACAATGAGTTAAAGTTAACACATCCATTTTAAGAGTGTGACATGAGATATTTATAGAGATATGAAGCATTCTTCTAATGAAATCTGTCATGATGTAAACATCTTCTTATTACTCAACTTAAATGTTGCCTTTTTGAGCATATTTGAATATTTGTATCTTTGGCAATAGTTGTGTGTGGTGCATAAGCGTAATTTGCGGGTGGATGGGTGGACATGTCCCCACCACTTTTTGCCAAGTCAATTTTGTCCCCACCACTTTTGAATAAAAAGATTTATTACGTAAGTACCTTGTAAGCAGAGGCTATTTATACTAACTCCGCCCATCAGTTGCAGATTGAGAATAGACAAAATGTAAGAAAGGCACATGAAATTAACAGCTCCGATGGCGTAGAGATAAAGCAAGTGATTACCCTTCATGTCGATCGTGGGTTCGGGTCACTTGTTTGCTGAACTTTTCCATCACATATCAGATTGTAAAGGTATTTATTTTTAATAAAATGATGAAAATATTTGAAAATGGCTGTTCAAGTCATACATGTACCAAACATGTTGTGCCTTAATTGCACGTTTGGTGCTATATATTCGATCCTTATTGTTCTCAACGATGCGGTTGCTATCGTCTATTGCAAGATTAATTACATTTTGATACTTGATAGAAAACTCCAATAAATGGAAAAAGTCTTGACAACTTTGTAGTTTCATGAGTTCACAAAATTTTTTTTTAGAAAAAAGTTTTGTATATTTGTAGCTCTATCTGCAATGCCCGTAGTAATAAGTGAAAATAAGATTTTTTAAAGATATTATTTTTCATCTGTTTCCCCTGTATACTTAACTGTATTGAGTCCCAAACGCTCACTTTGAACGCAGGCTGTGTCAACACCAAATTTTTAACATTGGGAAAACACATTCGTTTCGATAGTTTTATTTTATCACAATTAATATGTTTAATTACGTAGGCAACAGCCATCCTTACATATAATAAAGCACAACATGACTTTAATGATCTATTAGATGAAAACATGATATAGTTTAATAAACAAATGGAAGCAGATCTGAGTATTTGAAAATTTAGAATAGTGAGTTAGCGGATTCAAACCTGCTTCACGTCTGTGTGCAATATTATTTGTTATATTATTCAATATACAATATTATTCCATCCCCAGCCGAGAGCAAAGACGGACTACCTGTCACATAAATGCTAAATTTACAATACTTGGTATTTAATGCTAAACTTACATCACACGACAGCAGTTTGAAGTTATGGCTGCACTCAGTGACTTTGATTGGAGGTAGCTGGGTGGGTGTTGTGGGGAGTGGGGGGGGCTTGTTGGTTGTGGTTCGGGGCGTTTCATTTGTTGGGACTGTGTGGATCTGGTCTGGTTGGTCTTGTTTTGTGGTCGATGTCGTACAACAGAGGAATAAAGTTAATTATGCCATTACTACTTTTCCCTGGTTGTTCCTCTGTTGTCTGTTGTTGATCGCGGAATGAGACCGGGTTGGACCTGCACGGTTTCGGCGGGTGGGGCTTCCTGGGTCGCGGCTTGTGGGCTCTCCCTGTTCTTCGTGGACGTTGCTCGGTGGCTTTGGTCGGGGTCACTGAGTGCAGCTATGACACGTCAGAGGAGATCTGGCCCTCCCGGCTGAGCCTGGTTTCTCCCGGCTGAGCCTGGTTTCTCCCGGCTGAGCCTGGTTTCTCCCGGCTGAGCCTGGTTTCTCCCAAGGTTTTTTTTCTCCATTTATTCATCATTGTTAGGTGGTAATTAGTATGTTCGTGACGTCATCACGCTGTACTTGCGTCTCGGAACTTGTTGTATTTTAATACAACTGAATGCCCAATAAAGCCGTTGTTGTTTATATTCATCTATATATTTAATGTTTTAATGTTTATGTTCATATGTGATTCGATCTGGGAAAACCCAACACATGGTGCAAATTTATATATTACAGTTTTTGATACCATATTCAAGCCCTAGGGGACTACCAGTCACTACTCTCTTCTTTCTCTGCTAGTGTTACCACAGCTAAAACGTCTTTCTATACCACCAAGGTGAGCAATGCACCTAACACTCGGCAGCTTTTCAAGATATTTAACTCTCTTCTATGCCCCCCTCCTCCCCCACCCACTTCATCTTTGACCGCGGAGGACTTCGCTGTATTTTTCACTGAGAAAACATCATCCATCAGCAAACAATTCTCAGCACCTCAGACCTCGGTACACACCTCCCTCACTTCAAACATTGAACTCTCCTCTTTCACCCCACTGACTGACACTGAAGTCACTAGACTTCTCTCCAGCCACCCCACCACCTGTCCCCTTGACCCAATCCCTTCCCATCTCTTCCAAGCCACATCCAGCACACTCACACCTGCACTCACACACATCATCAACACCTCCCTGCTCACCGGCACCTTTCCATCCACATTCAAACAGGCCCAGGTCACACCCCACTGAAGAAACCCACATTGGACCCCTCTACTACCTACAGTTACAGACCTGTCTCTCTCCTCTCAGTTATTGCAAAAACACTTGAAAGGGCAGCTTTCAACCAGGTGTCGTCCTACCTATCCCAGAACAAACTACTGGATGACAAGCAGTCTGGCTTCAAAACAGACCACTCCACTGAGACTGCACTGCTTTCGGTCACAGAAGCACTGCGGCTAGCCAAGGCGGAATCTAAATCCTCGGTCCTGATTCTGCTAGACCTGTCTTCAGCGTTTGACACTGTCAATCACCAGATACTGCTAGCAACCCTGTCATCACTAGGAATCTCAAGCGCTCCTCTCCGCTGGTTCAAATCCTACCTCTCCGGCAGTTCCTTCAGGGTGTCATGGAGGGGCTCGCTGTCCACTGCTCACCACATGATCACTGGGGTCCCTCAGGGATCGGTGCTTTTTTCCATCTACACGACATCCGTGGGACCCATCATAAGGGCACACAGCTTCTCCTATCACTGTTATGCTGACGACACCCAGATCTACATCTCGTTTCACCTAGACGAAACAACTGTAGCAGCTCGCATTACTGCCTGCCTAGAAGACATCTCGGCTTGGATGAAAGAGCATCCCCTCCAGCTGAACCCTGCCAAGACAGAACTACTCGTGTTTCCGGCACACCCCATGGTGCAACACGATCTCACCATCCAACTTGGCAATACCACAATCACTCCTTCCAAAACAGCCAGGAACCTCAGAGTTCTTGGGAAATTCCACCTGCATAAAGCCAAGATAATATCCATGAACAGCTGTCCTTCAATGATCACATTGCAAAGACAACGCGGTCATGCCGATATGCCTTATTCAACATTAGAAAGGTCAGACCCTATCTCACTGAGCATGAGGAACAACTCCTTGTCCAGGCCCTGGTCATCTCAAGGTTGGACTACTGCGATGCTCTCCTTGCTGGTCTTCCTGCAAAGGCTATAAACCACTCCAGCTGGTCCAGAACGCAGCAGCACGCCTCGTCTTCCAACAGCCCAAAAGGGCTCATGTGACGCCCCTTTTCATCTCCCTCCACTGGCTACCGGTTGAAGCCCGTATCAGATTCAAGTCACTAATGCTTGCCTACAGGACTATCACTGGATCTGCACCGGCATACTTCCACACCCTCCTACACTCCTACACCCCATCAAGATCCCTGCGTTCTGCAAACCAGCGGCTTGCTGTATTCCCATTTGCTCAACTCTTTTGACCTTCTTTCAGTCTGTAGTTTCGTGATTCGCTCCAGTCCGGCGCTTTCTCTCTCACCCGCAGTGCTCGTGCAGGGGTGCAGGTATCTGCGCGTGCATATTAAAAAAGCTCATTCTCATGTATTTCATAAGTCAGATTGTTTTTATAAAGCTCAACTTTAGGCGAGCCGAGGCGAAACTTGCGTTGAAATGCGTGATGATCCTCATAGCGTGAGCGCTTTGACGTGACGCGCCGCAAACCCCCGTTTTGGCAGACGCGTGTGGAGTCACCAGAGACTCACAGTCCAAAGACAAGCGCAAGAATAAACAAACCTAAAGACAGAGAGCCGCAACACACTAAAAATGCTCATCTAATAGATAGGGATGTAACGATTCACTCAGCTCACGATGCGATGCGATTCACGATTCTGATCTCACGATGCGATTTATTCACGATTTATTTTGAAAAAATGAGTTGAAACAAATTAGAAATGAACAACTTCCCTTGCATTATTTCTTAAATGCTTCACGTTTCTCTGTATGATAAAATAATGTTTTATTTCAAATAACAAAACTAAACTGCAATTTTATAACAAATTAATAATAGAAAAAGTCTCTTTAATATAAACAAACTAATACTGTCTGTGCTTTTCTTGGATTTTTTGCATTTAAGAAATATCAGCATCCACGTTTAGGTTTGCAGTGAACATGGCGGCCCCTGCTGTTCAAAAAATGTATTGCGATTCAGTTCAAGCCTCAACCGATTTGAATCGTCACTCATTATAACCGATTTTCAACCGGCTCACGGTGAATCGTTACATCCCTACTAATAGATCATTTTTTCCCTTCATTTACATTTGTCGTGATGTATTGTTATAGAATTGCCAAGCGATATATCGATTACCACAGAATCGGCGCATTGTGATATTATCGGTATCGTGAGCCCTGTATCGCGTATCGAATCGTATCGGGAGGTACCCTGCGATTCCCATCCCTAGCGTCTTGTATTGCCTTCTCATAAGGGCAGTAAATCGCTTTCCCGCTCATTCTCATTCACAACTCCTTCCTGGTGTAACATTCTTCCTAACTCAGTCCGGTCAACCACATCTCTCACAACATTAAAAAAAAACTACTTAACACCATCTCTTCTGTGAATACCTGACAGAATGAATGAAAAAAAAAAAGAAGAAAAAAAAAACACTAACCCTCTCTCTTTCTCTCAACCGGTATTGGTCTGGCTTTTGTTGAAACTAGTAACTTTGTATTAGCACCTGTTGTGTTATTGCTCCTGTATGACATATCGCTTATTGCTCCTTAAACTCTTTGTAAGTCGCTTTGGATAAAAGCGTCCGCTAAATGACTAAATGTAAATGTAATTTTAGTCTCTCTGCCAATCCAGCGTCGACCTGTGCCTTGTTCACAAAGGAATCTGCAGTAATGTTTTACCCACGTGAGCTGGAGCATCTTTAAAAATAAACTTTAACCACGCATTACTAATGTCGGAATCTGAAGGAACGTTATGCAGAGACTGTGTTCTTCCACAACCAGGCACTGACTCCACAATATTTTGCGATCTTTAACGGCATGTTTATTGCTTCTTCACTCTATCTGGTTCCGCGCAACTTACTTCAGTACTGTAATGCGCGAACCAGTGGGCGGGGCTAGAAAAGTAGTCGTTGATATTCTCTTGTGGAAGCGGTGTTCAACCTATCAAGATAGGTTCATTCCAGAACCTGCCGTTCGTTGGGCCTGGTGTCAATAACAGATGTAATCACAGTAACAAGGACGAATTCAGTTCTGACACTTACATGATGTTCGTGTGAATACCATTCCCTCTTATATAACAAAAGCTCGGGTTAAAATTGTGGCTTTAATTCATGGCAACTTTAAGAAAGTTACATTGTTAGACAAACTGTCTAAGTACCCTAAATCTTTATTGATCATTAAGGGTGTAACGATATTTAAACCAAACGACACCATAGTACTCAAGTGTGAACCACAGTACGTACACTCATATTGAGGTCGACTGATTCATCGTTTTTAGTTTGAACTATCACGAGCGGGGAACAATGATATTTTTGCAGACAAGGCTGAGAGTGCACTAACATTAGTAGCCTATTAGCTCAAGTTATAACAAGGTGACAAAAAGACATGCAAAATCTTTCAATTTTATGATTGTAATAACTATGGGCATTTGTCGTAATATGTGGTGTGTGTGTGTACACATGTGCGCGCGCCCACGCCTCCAAAACAGAAAGCAGATAATCAGAGACAACACAATTAGGCTGAACTAAAGCACGTGCGCACCCATTGCCAACAAAACACAGACATCAGTTTCACTCACCGCATGAGGTTCATGTCCGGCATTTTTTAGCGGTGGGACGGCTCCATATATCAGTTTCAAACCATCTCCAAATCCAGCGTTATATCCACCATTTAAATAACATTCATCACCCAAATGCAGTGAACAAACAAACACCTGAACTTCACGAACGTATGCTCTCCTTCTCTCTCTCTCCTGCACACAAGTGAAAGTGACGTCTGCGCATACTCCTTCTCTCCTTGCTGCCGCGTGGGTGTGCCGCGTGATTTTCCGGGAGAATTGTCCAATAAGGGACTAAGAAGAATTGTTACGAAACAGTTTTAAATGTTCGAAAAAAACTTTCCGAAACCTGTACGATCGCTGGGGGAGTGTATGGAGCACAGAAATACTACGTAATACGCCCAACTCGTTTTTTGACAGGTTGACCATGTTAAACATGAGAAGACAGCACGTTTAACAGTGTAAAGAAGTCAGGATGCATGACACAACGTTGCACCACCCCTTTAATAACGTGGAAAACAACGTCGACGTTCCAACGCAGTTTGTGGCATTTTCAGACGGCCCCTCAATCATCATCACCGTCACAGTCATGTGTAAATATGCAGCTTAAATATGCGTCGGATTTGTTATACATTTTTTGTCCGTATACAATAACATAATGGTGTACTGGTGTATCTGGAGGACTGTCAGCCCCATAGAGCAAAGGCTGGGATATGTCAATATCGATCCTTTACTTCGGTCCGTGATTTGTTATTTACATAAATTCATGCAATGCAATTACAAGTTGAACAGCGTTTGGTCTACCTTTTCAGAAGATGGTGGGTGAGATCGAGTTTGTCCGTGCTGAATAAAAGGTTTGAGCCAGGACATCTCCAAAACCAGCTTGGACGCCTTGTTACTCAACACACCATCTCCACTCTTTGCCTCCATTCTTTTCATGGCTTTGACAAGCTTGTCTCGGGTGTTTTTCCACGTCGCTTTGCAGATCTTCGGGTCGTCGACACCGACTTTGGCTGCAATATCCTTCCATGAATTAAACGCCTTCTCTGGATCTGTAAAATCTCGGCGCGCGCGATCGTAGAGGTGCGGGTACATTCGCACGAGCGCAGCAACGCGACACTCAAATGCATTCATGTTGTTTCTGACTGACCTCCGTGGATCGACATAAACGATGTCCAGTTAAAAGAAAGCGCTGTCCTAATGACAGAATGATGTGTTACCAGAGAGTAAACTTCTGTGGAAATCCGAACAACTTAAATGAACTTCGATTTGGCCAAATTCTGTTCGAAATGAAAATTCACCAGTTCATAAGGACAGAAAACTATCAACATTAGTGGGTTTATCGGCGGACCATAGAGCTTCAGAGCGCCTCCTGCTGGATTGGAGACACTCAACACTTGACTGACAATGATATTTACAATGCATTAGTTTTCATTAGAAATTAAACATGTTTGACTTTCCCTGAATCTATTTGAGTTTTGTGTGTGTGTGCATAGGCGTAATTTGCGGGTGGATGGGTGGGACATGTCCCCACCACTTTTTGTCAAAGTCAATTTTGTCCCCACCACTTATAGCAGAGGCTATCTATACTAACTCCGCCCATCAGTTGCAGATTGGAATAGACAAAATGTAAGAAAGGCACATGATAATTAACCGCTCCGATGGCGTAGAGTATAAAGCACGTGTTACCACCTTCATGTCGTCGTGGGTTCGGGTCTACTGTTTGCTGAACTTTTTCCCCATCACATATCAGATTGTAAAGGTATTTATTTTTAATAAAATGATGAAAATATTTGAAAATGGCTGTTCAAGTCATACATGTACCAAACATTTTGCACTTAATTGCACGTTGGTGCTATATATTCGTCCTTATTGTTCTCGACGTGCGGTTTCTATCGTCTATTGCAAGATTAATTACATTTTGATACTTGATAGAAAACTCCAATAAATGGAAAAAGTCACAATTTTGTAGTTTCATGAGTTCAAAACAAAATTTAGAAAGTTCATTGTATATTTGTAGCTTATCTGGCAATGCCCGTAGTAATAAGTGAAAATAAGATTTTTTAAAAGATATTATTTTTCCATCTGTTCCCCTGTATACTTCAATGCTTGTCCTTATTAGCAGGAGGTTCCCAAACGTCTCAATCTTTGACCAACCGACAGGTAATCTGTGTCAAACACCAAATTTTTAACATTGGGAAAACACATTCGTTTCGGTAGTTTTTATTTTATCACGAATTAATATGTTTAATTACGTACGGCAACAGCCATCCTTACATATAATAAAGCACAACATGCTTTTATGATCTATTAATGAAAACATGATATAGTTTAAAAACAAATGGAAGCAGATCTGATATGTGATATGAAAATTTAGAATAGTGAGTTCAGCGGATTCGAACCTGCTTCACGACAGTGTGAATATTATTTGTCATGATTCTTTCGCACTAACGTTACACAACTGAAGCCATGCTCCAAGCCACAAGTAAAACGAACCAACCCCCATGTCTCTACGATGTCCTGAAGCAGAGATATAAGTCTTGTTAAACGGTTGCCAAGTTAAGATGTTTTGTTGCTATGGGCGTGGCTTCGTAGCTAAATGAAGTTCCTGGGATACTGATTGGTTGCCTGAGTCAAATGAGCCCACCCCATTATCTCTACGACACTGTGTTGCAAAGATATCCACCTGGACTTTTTAAATTGGGAGTCTATGGGATTGGTTGCTATGGACACTGATTGGTTGCCCGAGTCAAATGAGCCCACCCCATGGTCTCTAAGTGGTTGTACTGCGAAGATATTCAACACGGGACAGTTATAACTCCTTATATGGGCATGCTTCCTCTTCCACTGAAAGTCAATGGGGAACTTGTGAGCGATGTTGTTACAGAGCCGGCCAGACTCTTCAAACATCCTCGCTCGGAGTTATGAGCCGTCAAAGTTTGTCGCAATGTTAAGTCTATGGGAATTTAGGTGGTTTTGAGAGTCCGGTTTTCGAGAACCAGAACCCGGATCAGTTAGAAAAGATATAGCAACTCAAGTCAGACCAGACTGAAGGTTTGTGGAAAGCTCAAGGAGGAGTAGCAGTCAGAAATTCGGGGGCTCTGTCAAGCCAACATAATAAGTAGACTGCATAAGTGCTCATGTTCACAACTCAATACTTGATTAAAGCACCTTTACAGTCTCAAGTCTTTTTGAGATTGATGTGACAAGCTTTACACATCTGCATTTGGCAATTTCCTGCTATTCTTCTCCTCAGATCTTCTCGAGCTCTGTCAGGTTGGATGGCGACCATTTCAGGTTTCTACAGAAATATTCAATTGGATTCAAGCGCTGGACCACTCAAGGACATAGACAGAGTTGTCCTTAAGCCACTCTTGCAGTGTTTTAGCGGTGTGCTTAGGGTCATTGTCCTGCAGGAGAAAATAACGTCTGGTTCTGAATGCTTTGGACTAGGTTTTCATTAAGAGTATCTCTGTATTTTGTGCCGTTGAGCCTTTCTTCTACCCTGTCAAGTCCCTGCTGCTGATAGACACACAGCATCATACAAAGCATGATGCTGTTACCACCTCACTTTACTGTAGAGATGGTGTTGTGTAGGTGATGAGCAATGCCTGAGAGACATGATGCTGAGATTCATCAGTCTTTTAAGTGCTTTTATTTGCAAATGTCAAGTTTTCATGCGTCTTCACTGAGCTCAGATTGGTGGAGTGTTGAAAGTGATGTTTGTCATTCTGTAAGTTTCTCTCGTCGCCATATATGATCATGGAGCTCAACCAGACAATGAGCTTCTTGGTCACCGCTCTACACCAAGTGATTTTCACTCAACCATAAGGTGTTTTTATTGTGTAGCAAAGGTTGTTGTTCATGAAGTGTTTGCGAGTATCGACTGAAAACAAAGATAAACGTGTCTTGTAAACCTGCATCTGTGATCGAGAGGAGCAGAGTCGGATGACCTAGGTTTCATGAACCTATACAACGACCGGGAAGCTTAACGCAAATGTTTCATTTGATCTGTTTAACAAGCTTTTCCATAAATTTGGGCTTCCCTGGTCATTGTTTAGGTAGATTTAACCTCGTTAAGCGTTTCAGAAAGTCATCCGACCTGGCTCCTCTTGACCGCTGAGTCAGGTTTACAAGCCACCTTTTCATTCGTTTTTCAGTCAATACTCACGTTCCCCCTTCATGAACAACAACTTTTGCTACACAATAAAAACGCCTTGTGGTTTCATGGTTCGATCAATTTGAACGACCGTAAAAGATGCAAAACACAGACATGTTGAGTTTGTGATCGTGAATTCCTATGTAGAAAATCACTTCCTGCCCTCCATCGGCACTTTGCGCGTCATTAAAACCACGTGATTGCAAACAACCTATTGAGGTGTGCGAATTATTATTCAGTGACATCAACAGAGAAAACTGGAATGCTTCTGGCACGAATACTTATGCACTGTAATTATTTCAGTTTTTTATTTGTAATAAATTGACAAAGTTGTTACAAATCATTTTTTTGCTTCATCATCATTGATGTGAAAGACGTAACTTTAAACAGTTTATCATAAGGCAGCAACATAAAACGAAAGGTTGAATACATTCGCGAGTATTTGTCCGAATCTTTTAAGAAAGGTTCTCCTGCTCTCTTGACAGATTTTTTTAAAACACGTTTCTTCTCCTGAGTCAAAAAATCTCCTAAATTAGTCAGATTAACAGGTAGTGTGAACCTTCTGATGGAAAGTCAATTGACCTCTTTGAGTAAACGTCTTGTCACACTGAGAACATTTGTAAGGTCTTTCTCCTGTGTGAAGTCTCTGGTGGGTCTTTAAACTGTCACGTCGACTGAATCTCTTCCCACAAACACGGCAGTGATGAGGTTTCTCTCCAGTGTGAACTCTCTGATGATTTTTTAACTGACACGAAGTTGAAAAACTCCTCTCACAAATACTGCAGTGATGAGGTTTCTCTCCGGTGTGAGTTCTCTCATGATCTCTTAAAGCACTTGATGTAGTGAAGCTCTTTCCACAATCAGAGCAGAGATAAGGTTTCTCTCCGGTGTGAGTTCTCCGATGATCTCTTAAAGCATTTGATGAAGCAAAGCTCTTTCCACAGTGAGAGCAGAGGTAAGGTTTCTCTCCAGTGTGAGTTCTCTCATGGACCGTCAAACTTGTTTTTTTAGGGAAACTTTTCTCACAGTGTGAACACTGATAGAGTTTCTCCTCAGAGTGTTTTCTTAAGTGAGATTTTAAGCTACCTGAATACCTATAGGTTTTTCCACATTCACTGCACCGATACGGTCTCTCATCGGTGTGTACACGCACGTGTCCGTTTAGATGAGTTGCACTGTAAAGTCTCTTGTCACAGAGAGGACACTTGTGCTTTCTTTCCCACGTGTGAATCCCTCTGTCCTCTTTTGAAGTAGACGCCGTTTCTCCATCACAACATGAATCACCGTTCTCATCTGAAACAAACACGACAGCGTTAAATTTTCTCTTGACTTGCGTTTACACAAACAGCAAACACAGAATACAAGAGATTCGGCATCATTTTTACATTCGCACAGCAGATGATGACATTTGTTGGTCCTTTTGAAATGATACTTAGAGTTATGTTGTTCATACAAAATGTGACAATGAACCAGACAAGGAAACCACCTAATACGCAGACACAGAGAAACAGCTCGTTCTGGATTTAGTCCTGACCAAAGGCATTTTCCTTTCCATTTTCCTACCAGTAAATATATTTTTATATATATATATTTTCATATATTTGACCCTGGACCACAAAACCAGTCATAATTTTTTTAAATTGAGATTTATACATCATCTGAAAGCTTAATACATAAGCTTTCCATTGATGTGTGGTTTGTTAGGAAAAGACAATCTTTGGCAGAGATATGACTATTTGAAAATCTGGAATCTGAGGGTGCAAAAAAAATCTCCTTTAAAGTTGTCCACCAGAGGCGCTGTAGTAGGCCGTTGCTAAGAAGAAACAGGTTTGTTTTAACGCTCTCTATTGGTTTACCGCTGTAATGACGTTGTGGAGACCACACTTAAAAAAAAAAGGAGTATGCCACAGGCTTAAAGTGATACTTTAGAAATGAATCAAAATGCCCCCATGTTTTACTTTGAGTTATAATACCAAGTGTCATTTTGCTTCCCAGCGGTAGAATGGGAGTGAAAAGATGTTGATTTTTTGAAGCTCCAAAAAGTGCATCCATCGAGCAAAGAACTGCTCAACACGGCTCGGTGGTGTTAACAAAGGTCTTCTGAAGCGAATCCATGCATTTATTTAAGAGAAATATCCATATTAACAATGCTATTTACAACAATGTCTAACATCTGGAATCCCTCAGCTGCAGGCCAACGAGAGGCTTGTTTTTCAGCTAAATGATGGTGACGAAAGCTCCGCCCACAGGAAGCGGAGTCCTATTGGCTGAAAACGAAAAATGCTGTGTTCGTCACAGGAACTTACGACACGGCTGCGCCATTTGCCGTTGTTCACGTGGTAAAGTGACGACACGTCCATGCTCTCTATTATCTGTGTTTCACGGCTGTTCAGGTGAATATGGTTGGTTTTGGATCCAAGTACATTCAACTTCTTAAAAGGTTTCTTAAATTAACGTGGCGTACATCATTGTAATGTTTTAAGCTTTGAAGTTGGCTCGTTGATTCAGCGTTAAACTGTACAGTGTACACAGCGAGTTCGCCAGTATGAACGCACATCGCGATCAGAACGACTCGCAAACAAATGACTCCTTTGAACCGATTCGTTTCAACTGTTAAAACTTTTCAGTCACTAGCGAATATAAAAGCTCAGTGAACCAAAAGAAAACACAGAATGTGAATGAGCTTTGATCATTTAATAAGACTGGTTAATTTAGTTGGCTGTTGTGGGCTGAAAAGTCAGTTGAAAACATTTCTGTTGGGTTGAATAAAAGTGATGTTTTATATAACTCAATAATTGTCATTTTCATCTAATTTTTATGTTTTAATATGTAAAGTGTTTGGTTAAGCCACTTAAAGGTACGGTAGGCTGTACATGCGTGTGCGTAGACCCTACAAGATAAGGATGGCACCACCTCACAGCACAGCAAGCTCACTAAGCAACAGCTAGCTAGGCAGACAAAATGCTTCTCCCAGTCAGCAATAGAGAATGAGATGAATTAATTAGAGAGTCGTTTAACTTGTAATGCAAGAAACAAACCTGGGGGGATCAAATCGTGGTTGTCATCGCCTCCACCATCATTCTCATCTTCATCGGTCTGATCTTCCTCTGACGTGGGTTCTGTTTTGATCTCCATCAGTGTGACAGAACACATGTTGAGTGGTCTGGTGTTCAGGATCTGCTGTTCTCCAGCGTTACAGACAGAATCCAGAGACTCTGTGGAGGTTTGATCAGTAGATTCATCCTGATTCAAGGTGTGATTACTGTCACACACAGTGTCCTGAGCGTCTGTGGGGTTTGTGTCAGTATAACAGAGTAAAGTGAGGCTGAGCTCCGAGTCCTGTGTGTGTCTGGACTTCTGTTCAGAGAGTTTGTCCAGCAGTGGCTGTGGTGTGCTCTGATCTCTGCTGCTCCACACTGAATCCAGACGTTCTGTGGAGCTCCCGTCACTCACACACACTGAAGATTGAGCCGACAAAACCTGACAAACACACACAGACAACACACTTATAAAATGACTGTGACAGAAACTTTGACCCCTGACAGTAACACCATGTTAAATTTTAAAAGGCTTATATTCACACTTTAGTACAGCGTAGTGTTGGCATACAATACCTATACTTTTTATAGGTATGTGTTTAGCTTAAATGATCATTTTTGTCTCATTCTGTGAACTACTAACAACATTTCTCCCAAATTCCAAATCAAAATATTGTTTCGTGTTGCATTTATTTTCAGAAAATGAACCCTGGAGAAACAGGTGAAAATAACAGAAAATATGCTCTGTATTTTTACACACCTCAAACACTGCAAAGAAGTTCATATTCACTTTTGAGCAATCCAACAGTCATATTTCTACATGCATTCAGGAAAAGTTGAAACATTATTTTTTATGTGATGACCTGGATTTTGATCACAGTTTTCATGTGCAGTCAGTCTTTCAAATTGCTGTTGGATGACTACTGAGGTTTGATTTTGTTGAAACTGAACAAACACTGGACTGGAAAGACCACAATACATCTAGAAATGATGATTTGAAATGACAATTTGCAACGGTCTCTTGGGGTCAATGGGCTCTTCATTTTTTCCATGGCTGTATGTAAAACCAAAAGCACTGGTCCTAGATGGTAAATGACAACTGCTGCATCCAAATACACCTACTATGCCCTAAAAGTACATATTGTGTTTGTTACGCAGAAATACGTTCACATTTTAGTGTAAAGCTGAAGAGTCTGCACACACTCTGACGTACCAGAGCCATTGAAAGAGGGCAATCCATTTTTTGACAGCAATGGCGGTTCGTGAAGCCTCTCAGGAGTTCTCAAAAGTGAACAGGCTGATTATGATAAGCTTATAAAGTGCCTATAATATAGCATTTCAACGTGTCATAATTTTGTTTCGGAGTCCCTTACAAAAAGTTGCATCCAAGGTAAAAAAAATATATATACATTTAATATTACCTCATTTTTCAAAGACACAGTTTCTGGAGGGTCAGTCTGACATGCCACCTCCACAGATGTGCCCGTTTTTGACACCCAATGTTGTGACCAGATGTTCTGATGTGGTGTACTCTAAGAGAAAGGGAAAATACAGTACAAATTAATTTACAACACAAGTTGAAGTTGTGTCTAACCATTACATATAGATTATAAAACTATGTTCTACTAGATGTTCTCAAATAACCAAAAATGACAATGACATAATATTGTATAATGTTAAATTAAAGTGAAGAAACAGTAGAAAAAAGGAGGTGATGACTTAAGTTATAAAATCTCATGGAAAACAAGACTTCGTGAGAATCACCCGGGTATACACGGCCCTTTTTCTGCCAACCCTTTGATCACACATACATCTGAAAGACGTCTATCTGATGTCTGCTCCTTACAGCTGCAAGACTGGGGTTTTTTGCTCATCTGCAACACGTCTGGTTTCCTTTCAGAGGTCATAAACAGATCTAGAAGACGTCTGTAAGATGTTGATGATTTAAAATGAATGTAAAACTGCTTTCCTAAAAATGTTTAGCAGATGTTTTTACACAGCAGATGTTTTCCAGATCATTAGCAGACATCTAACTGATAACACACAAAACTGGGTATTATGAACATCCAGTAGAAAATATACACATAACTTAATAATCGTACGTACAGATGGTGATTCGGAGACGCTTCCCGGTGCAAATAAAGTGGGTAATGATCCATCTTCCAGGCACAAGCGCTTATTAAAACCCGCGTTGAATTGGCCGAAATTGGAGAAGCAGTCCTGAGTAAAATGACGGGCACACAACGCAAGATTTGGATTGTACTGCTGTGGTATAGTAGAAAAAATGAAATTTAACCATCGAATCTTCACATCATAAACCTTTGGAAGTGAAAATAACGAGAATTTTCTTTCACAGCGCAGAACACATCGCTTTCTCGACATGATGAGCTGTGACAGCTCCGACGCTGCTTGTGTTGTTTTCTTCTTCTTTTGAGTTTTAATGGCGGTTGGCAAACCAAACTTAAAAGGCGCATTCCCGCCACCTACTGGATTAGATGGTGGAGTACATCATGATAAGAAAAATGACCTATATATTCTATTCATCAAATTAGTGTCTTTAAGAAACTTAAGCAATTCTTCATAAATTTGAAATCGGGCCGTTACCCTAACAATATCTAGGTAGATAAATGATTTCCCAGAACCCTTAACGCTTGGGATAACTGAAATCTTTTTCTACTATATGCCTCCCTATTTAAGCCAATATATTTTGTGAAATTGAAACATGACTCACTTCAGAGAAGATGGGTCCTGTTGTGCGTTTTACAGTATATTTCCCATACAGCTCAACATTAAAAGAGCAGAACGCGTATGTTAAATCTATTTCGACATATCTAAGAGACACATTTCCAATGTTCCAAAAAAGTTAAACAAGCGCATTTAAATAACAATTACGTTTATCCGTTTACTGGTGGTAAAAAGTGGCCAGGCATATAACTACTAAACTATTAGGAATTTATTACGCAAATTGGTAATTTGATTCCAGATAGCACAAGTACGTCTCCAAGACGTCTGTTAAAGATCTGGAAAACATCTGCTGTGAAAAACATCTGCTAAAAGTCTGCTAAAAGAGCAGGTTTACATCTATTCTAAATCATACACATCTTACAGACATCTAGATGTCTATATAACATCTAACAGCAGACGTCTCCAAAACGTATTGAAGATGAGCAAACTATCAAAAAATACGTCTTGATTTTTCACGTAACTGTACTGTTCAGTTAATAGTGAAACGTTAGATCATAAAGTCCACGTTGTGAAGTGAAAAACTAACGCTCAGTAAATGAATGAATGAATTGCTGTTTGTTTACAGATTTGTTGTATCTTTATGATGACTAATGTCCATTAAAATGCTAACAAATCATGGAGCCCTGTAATGGTCAGTGCGCTGAATAAACAGCTTTTTTAAAGAAGCAGAGAATCAGAAAGGTCGACTGTAATGATTTAAACAGTTAACTCGGATAACGTCAGTCCGGTCACCTCAACAAAATCAAACGCAATAATACAGTCAGACTCAAGCAAATGACATCAGAGACACTTCACCAAACCAGAGTTAATACAGTACACATTTTAATGCAGACTGTGATTTATGTCAAGAATCGGAAATAAAGGAAAATGTACAACAGAGTCATTATTAAACTGTAATTTATGATCTAGGAGTCGATCAGAACCTCATCAACTGTTCTGATATATAAATCTAAATTGTTGTTTAATCCAATTCAAGTATCTAGAAAGATATAAACAGCTGTTTTAGTAAAACACACTAAAGCAATCAAATTGACCATAAAATGTGAATTGTGTGTTTGTCTAAAATTTTTATGAAGGGTTTTCCTGCTGTTCTGACAGATTGTTTTTAACCAGTTGTTTTTTATTCTGGTGAGTCTGAAAACCACTCAAAGACAATGAATCTTTCTTTACAGACAGACGGGTGGATTTCTCTCCTGTATGAATTCTGATGGATTTGCAGGAGAATTAACTGAGTAAACGTCTTGTCACACTGACGACATTTGTAAGGTCTTTCTCCTGTGTGAAGTCTCTGATGCGTCCTTAAATTGCTAAGTCGACTAAAACTCTTCCCACAAACATTGCAGGGATGAGGCTTTTCTCCAGTGTGAACTTTCTGGTGATCTTTGAAATAACGTGAAGAAAACCTCTTTCCACAAACACTGCAGTGATGAGGTTTTTCTCAGGTCTGAGTTCTCTCATGTTCTCTTAAAGCACTTGAATTTGAAAAGCTGGTGGTTGTCATCGCCGTGCTCTGTTGTCAGTGGCGTGCTCTGATCGCAGCTGCTCCCATCACTCACACACACTGAAGTTTGAGCCGACAAAACCTTTGACACATTGAAAGAGAGAGTCCTGTCAACTCCGTTAACTCTAATAGAATATGCGTGATAGTGGGAGACTTAACAGCTTTAACAACCGTCTCAGACTCTCCTGAATGTAATTATAAAGCTCCTTCACAAACAGATTTATTTTATAAGTGCCAAAGATGTAGGCCTAGAGGTGAACTGATATTGTATTATGATATGAACTACCTCTCAGGCAACGTTAAATAATTTAAAGATTTACAGAGATGAAATGATAATCGATATTTATCCACTTGGACATTGTTTTTACTTGTCAATTTACTTGTTTTTCATTTTCATGTTCTGCGCTTTGGGAAGTTTCTTTGCTCGATCCATTTGGTCATTTGACTGTCAAAGAGTGATTGGTTGACATAATAACTTGATTAAATAAAATATATATTTATTGAACTCGTTTAAAATGATAGACAAAAGTGAAACTAAAACGTTTTAGATAATGACTTTTTCGTCATATTTTTTATTATTAATGACTTTCTGGTCAGGGAGCTGTCAATCCAAATCTCACTAACCAATGAGAGTAAAGTGGCCATAAGTCCCGCCCACACATGAGATTTGTGCTAGAAAGGTGAACGAAAACTTGATAAGCGTAAACAAAAACTCGAAAAGCGCAAATGAAAAATCTAGCAGCGAAACGTGGAAATTTGTTAAGAAAAATAGCAGTTTATTTGAAAATCATGTCACATTCTTGCAATTGAGTTTATTGTTTTCATTATCAAAGTGTTTTTTTTCTTTCTAATTGTATATTTTTGTTCGTTTTTTAAAGTTTGCGTTCATTTTTATTGACACAAAAGTAACCCCATAATCAGCGTATGACAACAAAGTACCGCGAGAGTGATTAGAAAGCACCGCTTGCTCTTTCCGGTGTGATGACCTCAAGTCTGTCCCAAAATGCACTCCCATGTACCCTTGTGGACTAGGTCTGCACTTCCTGACGTCACCAAGTGTGGACTCAGAGGAGGTCCACAAGACCGGAGTGCGCCATTTGGGACAGGGCCTATGACGATCGCGTCAGCCACGCCCTCCGTCAAGCGTTGACGCTGAAGACCCGTGTGAATCAGGCGTTACGGTGAATTTCCACTACAGCGGAGCGTGCCGCTGGCAACGCTGAAAAGCATTTGCTTTGAGGCGTGTCTTTAGCCTTCGACTTGATGCGGCGCCGAAGATCCGACAGGCGGATGACATCAAAGTACGGCGAGAGCCATTCGAAAAACGATAAAACGTTTGCTTTCGAATCGCTCTCGCGGTACTTTGATGTCATCCTCCGCCTGTCGGATCTTGCGGCGCCGCATCAAGTCGAACAATCCTATTGCCTTCCCGACACGATGACGTAACTACTTGTGCCTCCAGAGTTTCACTGGCGGTTGGCAAACCAGTTTATAGGTTCATTACCGCCACCTTCTGAGCTGGAGTGTGGATCCAAATAGTGGCAATTACCTTAGTCACTCTTAATTAAATAATAATAATGAAAAGGAGGGAACTATATTATTTACACTGTCTCCATCAACCCTGTTTCTCTTAAGAATTTACCTAATTGCTCATTTACTCCCTTCAACTCCCCATTTAGAATATTTGTTTTTGTAAATTGCAATTCCTGATAGCACACTGCATTTACATCTGGAAGACTGCAAGACAGTTTTCTCATCTGCAATACCTTTGGGACGTCTGTTGTGAGATGTCGTATAGACATCTAGAAGACATCTATAAGATGTTTATGATTTAAAATGGATGTAAAACTGCTCTTTCTAAGATGTTTAGCGGATGTTTTTACCACAGCAGATTAACACAACATTTGTTACTTTTGAAGACTAAATACAATCGACAGAAGTAAAAAGCTAACATGAAAGAGCCTCATGGTAGCTTTTACTTCTGCCGATTGTATTTACCTGTAGGCTTTAAAAATAGCAAATATTGTAATTTGTAAAGATTATCTCGATAGACAAAACATGTAAGTATCATAAACTTTTGTTAGTCATAAAGCTTGTTTTTTGCAATATTCCAAAAGTCTATGGGGAAAATACACTTAAAAAAATTGGTAACATAAACTACTGATTTTCAGTGAAGACTTCTAATGCAAAAACATAATTCGTCTATTGCACCCGCTTAAGGTTCTTTGTTCATACAACTTAACCTGTTTTGTGTAAAAACCAAGTGGCAACCTTCCAATCTCTCTCGTGAAGCCAACACGGAAGTGACTTAACTGCAATTCATCGACTGGTCGCTAGAGGCTGGCTCCGAAAACAGAGCCACATCCAGCACACTCACACCTGCACTCACACACATCATCAACATCTCCCTGCTCACCGGCACCTTTCCATCCACATTCAAACAGGCCCAGGTCACACCCCACTGAAGAAACCCACATTGGACCCCTCTACTACCTACAGTTACAGACCTGTCTCTCTCCTCTCATTTATTGCAAAAACACTTGAAAGGGCAGCTTTCAACCAGGTGTCGTCCTACCTATCCCAGAACAAACTACTGGATGACAAGCAGTCTGGCTTCAAAACAGACCACTCCACTGAGACTGCACTGCTTTCGGTCACAGAAGCACTGCGGCTAGCCAAGGCGGAATCTAAATCCTCGGTCCTGATTCTGCTAGACCTGTCTGCAGCGTTTGACACTGTCAATCACCAGATAGCACTAAAAATATGTTACAAATAACTTCCATATGGGATAGAATACATGACCCTACAAATCTTATTGTCCTCATAGAAAGGTTGTCATGTACTAAATAGTATATGCTTTTCTGACACTATTGGGCGTTTAGGTGATTAATATGATAGATAACGGGTATATCAAAGCAAACATCCCCTTCCAGCCAACATGGACAGTGGCATGGAACCAAAATCTAACCCTACAAGCTGCCATCCCTAACTTTTGATTAAAAAGGAAAACATGTTGATATTGGTTTAAAAGTGTTGGGTCTGTTTTTGTGGCAAATTACAACCATCTGATGATTGTTATAAACAATTTTTTAAATTCTTTTGGGAGTCAATAACTTTATTGTGCACTTTAATATTAATATACTCAAGTTTTTCATTATGGACTGTATCAATGTATATATTAATAGAACAAAGTCATAGAGATGAAAAGCAAAGGCAACATTCAACCGGTAGAGGTATCATTTTTTTTTACAAAAGTAAATACAACTGTATACATCTCCCAGTTTACAATAAATATAAGAATCGCCTCGTGAGTCTCGTGACACTGCAACGTGGAATGTCGGAAAATGATGAAAGTGTTTTAAAGTGACAAACTTTTACCACACAATGTAGAAACAGTCAAACTCTTGAAAATGAGGTTAAAGCATGTTCGCAACTAGGGCTGCTCGATTATGACAAAAAAACATAATCACGATTATTTTGCCCAATATTGAGATCCCGATTATTTAAACCGATTACTCATTAACTTTTAAAACAACATAGAAAATAAATAACTTAGCTTTTAAACTGTGAATTCAACTGAAAAATAAATGTAAAGAAATAGCACAGCTGAACCACTGTAAAGGAAAGGGGTGCACTGTGGATTTATACCACGAGAAAAGAGATGATCCTTGCTAAATGGAATGTGGCACAATAATCGTTTACCTCGATTATTTTGTTTTTGTAATTGTTGAAGGCCAAAATTGACGATTACGATTAATTTTCAATTAATTGCACAGCCCTACTCGCAACAACAAAGACATCAGGTGTGTTTATGTGCAGTGTAGGCTTTTCTCATTGATTTATAGCTTATTTTCATTTCGTTTGAGTGATAATGAGAAATGAATTCCCTGACTACTTTGCCATCTCTGTGGTCCATGTGCAAGTAGTTAACGGTGAGACCAGGCACATGAAGCGTACGTTCACAATACCTTATTGTTTCATGATCAATAACTGTACTGTAAGTCTACATTTGTTACTGACAGGTGCACATTGACAAAAATGACTCGACATATATATTAGCATCATGAACAGACATTTATTGAAAATTAAGACGCATCACATATTACATTGTCGGTGGAGAAGAGTAACGATCTGCAATTGATTGTTCTGCAGTTACTTCATTGATACAGAATGAAACTTTATTATTAACATTTATTATCAACCAGTGAAACCGTTAAATCCGTGTTCCATTTATGTATCTAATAATAGTTGAAAATGTTTTTTATATTAAACAATTAAAAGCCATGTATACTACTCGATATAACCACAAAAAGCTTCTTGTTTTTTTTGTTTTTTTACTAAAACAAGGTATTTGGTTTCGAATGCTAATTCATGATTGATGAAATATAGGGATGCACCGATGTATCAGCCACCGATATTAATCAGCTGATATTGGATTAATTTAACACCATCTGCAATAGCATGAAAAAGGCCGATACCGATGGTTTATTAATTAACTGCATGGAGGCAATGAGTTGCATGTCTGATTAATCTAACGTTGACCAATATCGGTATCGGATGATAGTCATTTGTTAAAATCGGTATAGGGCAAAATCGTGTCGGTGCAAACTTAATGAATTAGCATTCGAAACACAACCTCTGAAGCTTAGTTACACTTACTTTAAATGAATTAAACATGAAACGCAAGCTGCTCCAGAACATCTATAGACAGTAAGTTTCTAGTTTTAGGAACCAAACGGTTAAGATTATTTACTAAATGTAAATTTACTCTGAACAACGTGCACCACCAGCCACCAGTTCACCTGTTTTTATTCTTATCTAGGAAGAGATAAAGAAAGCCGATAGTAAATAAATCCCATAAAGTGTGAATTGGGTTTGTAAAAACCTTTTATTAAGCGTCGTCTAAGTCAAGTCTTCTTCACAGGTCGTATTTTTCCTGGTTTCTCTCCGGTGTGAACTTTCTGATGGAGTTTCAGGAGAACTCGCTGCGTAAACGCCTTGTCACACTGAGAACATTTGTAAGGTTTTTCTCCAGTATGAAGTCTCTGGTGCGTCTTTAAATTGTCACTGCGAGTAAAACTCTTCCCACAAACACTGCAGGGATAAGGCTTTTCTCTAGTGTGAACTCTCTGATGAACTTTGAAAGCACTTGAATTAGAAAAGCTCTTTCCACAATCAGAGCAGACGTAAGGTTTCTCTCCAGTGTGAATTCTCAGATGATCTTTGAAATTACTCGACTGTGAAAAGCTCTTTCCACAGTGAGAGCAGAGGTAAGGTCTCTCTCCAGTGTGAACTCTTAAATGAAGTATCAGACTATTTTTATAGCGGAAGCGTTTATCACAGTGTGAACACTGATAGACTTTCTCAGAGTGTATTTTTTGGTGCTGTTTAAGACATCTTGACTGCGTGAAGCCTTTTCCACATTCACCGCACAGATAAGGTCTCTCATTGGTGTGGACACGCACGTGTCGCTCTACATTGTCTAGTTGGTTGAATCTCTTGTCACAGTAAGGACACTTGTAGGTTAGTTCTCCCGTGTGAATTCTCTGATGAATCACAAGATATTGTATGGTGCTGAAACACTTGTCACATTCACTGCAGTTGAAAGGCTTTTCATCACTGTGTCTCTTCATGTTAATGTTCTTCCTGTGCTCTTTTGACGTCGAGGCCGTTTCTCCTTCAGAACACGAATCACTGCTCTCATCTGAAACAAACACAACAGCGTTAAAATCTCTTCAGACTTGAAATGACATTCTGTATTATTTGCATGTGTTTGTGTTTACACCTCCCTCGAACTCATACTTAAAGGGGATGTGCAATGCTGTTTCATGCATTCTGACTTCTTTACTAGTGTTGTCAAAAGTCCCAGTACTTCGGGTCCAAGTCGGTACCTAAAAATTAAAAAGTTGTCGGTACCTAATTTTCACAAGACGCGGTAGTACCGACGTACCGGGTCAACCGGGTACTGATGCTCTGTCTGACAGGTTGTCAGTCGGAAACTTTTTATAGACGCAATAAGACGTGATGAGCAGATAAGCGCTGCTCCGATCCACAAGAGATACGCGCAGAAATACTTCAGATTCAAGACATATCACAAAGAAAACGAACAGAGTTTCAGAGGAAGCATCTGGATTTAAGTTTACAAGTTCAAGCGGTAAGTTTCTAATTCTGTTCGCGTTTGCATTATGAATGTTGTATCATATGTTAAGTTAAAGGTTACGTTAAAATAAACGTCCCTGTTTGCGTGTTAATTTGTTAGCGCCAATGCTAATCCAGTCAAGTGTCCTTATTAACCATTTAATGCTTTTATAACTGTAATGGGGTAAAATAAGTGGGAGGACAGGATGGGGTTTACAGACCTGTTTTATTTAGGCCTATCTGAAATCTATGTGCTAGAAAACTATCATACTAACTGTATGACTAGCAATGTGTATGTCTTGGATAGATAACTCTATTAGGTTTAAAAAGCCACATTAAAACTAAAGAAAAATATATCTGTTGCATTTATTATTTTAATATGCAGTTACCTTAATGTAAGTAATCTTGTGTAAATGCAGTATAAAAACTGAGGTTTGTTATAATATTGCATATGCATGTTTGTTCAGTCAGTTGACTTACTGAAGTTTATTCTATTTGTCTTCTACAGCAGCAGACTGAGGAGGATGTTCATCAGCATGAAAGACCCCAGAGAGCACACAACCGTTTCAGCAACAATTAACTTATACTTCATGTATACAAAATGGCATTGCTTTCTATACATTTATATTAACAATGAGCTTTATTAATAAAATTGTCTTTCAATTAGCATGTACTGGTGTTTTGCTTTAGTACCAAAATTGGTACCGAGAACCGTGGAATTTTACTGGTATTGGTACCGACTACTGAAATTTTGGAACCGTGACAACACTTCTTTACAAACGTGCTGTCTTCTCATGCTTGACATGGTTAACTTGTCAAAAAACGAGTTGGACATATGACGTAGTATTTCTGTGCTCGATACACTCCCCCAGCGTTAGTAAAGGTTTCGGAAAGTGCATGAACAACCGTTACGTAACAACTTTTCTTAGTCCCTTAATGGGCAATTCTCCTGGAAAAGCACGTCCATGGCAAGGCGAAAGAAATAGCTCCCCCACGTGTCAACCGATGAGCGACTTACCATCAAGATCGGCTGCGCTGTGGGAATGCAGCTGCAGCTCGTTACTCTTGCAATAGTGAAGTTCAGCTGTGTCTGTTTGTTCACTGCATTTCAGTGATGGATGTTATATAAACGGTGGATATAACGCTGGATTTGGAGATGGTTTGAAACTGATAGATGGTGCGGTCCCAGCGCTAAAAGATGCCGGACATGAACCGACATGAACTGCACCCAGTAAGTGAAACTAAGATATATGTCTGTGTTTTGTTGGCAATGGGTGCACACGTGCTTTAGTTCCGCCCTCCCCCCCTGCACGCATCGTATGTTTTCAGAAATAATCGTACAGCTGTATCTGTCTTTTATAAATGTGATCAAACTAAAGACTCTACGGATATTTGAAGGGTAAAATACTATTCTGTAAGAACTAAAGATTAACATGAGATATGCAGAAACTGTCTGAGATACGGCCACTTTAAATATTTACATTAGGACGTGCTAACCAACAATTCATTAAAATTTTATTTATATAGCGCTTTTCACAATGTGCATTGTTCCAAAGCAGCTTTACAGGAGAAAATAGGTCCACACGAAAACACGATATAAAGCGCTGTCAAAAGCATGCCAAACCAACAGGTGTCAATATAATCCTAACCATAAAGCAGTGTTGGCCAATAAGAACCCCTTGAATCTGACGTCAAACAAAGGAGATAGCGGCACGCATTCCAATGTCATACGCCAAATCTCTGGTCCTAAAAATCTTCACCCTGGCAGGAGTTTTCAAAAAAGTTTTGTTTCAGTGACCGGGGACTACCGCTTCGTGTGGACAGGGCATAAGTCACTTCTGGATACAAAACTTGGTATGATTCTTCTGTACTATGCCCTTAAAGTTCTGGGCTGGCACCACCTAATGCGCAAAACAGTCATATAACATTAGTAAAAAAATGTTTACTTTCTACTTCCTGTCTGTCATATTAAAATACTTTTTGATCACACTATTACAGCGGCTCTCATCCCCTGTTTGGCATATTCTTCATGTGTTTGTGATGTTGCACACCCAGGAAGACACCCAGCTTGTGTTAAGAGAATATCTCCATTTGTAGTGAACTCTGAAAATTGTAATTTTGCAAATGTTGTTTATGCTCAAACAGCTACAGTACACACTAAAGCCCCGTTCAGATCACAAGCGATAAAGTGGCATGATCCCGTTCATTTCAATGAAGAGCTGGCGACCTCCGGCGACACGAGCTGTGGCAACAGTTGGCGACCTGATGGGGTGTGTTTAGCGACGCGACACAGTTGAGAAATGTATAACTTTAAGAAAACGATTAACGACTTTTGGGAGCGACAGCCAATAGGAGTGAAGATGGGAGCTAACGTAATTCTTCTTATCTCCGCCCCTGCAGTGAGTGTCACCAGTAGTGGGAACGCCCACTAGCGACCTAACCACAACCCCTGGAGCCTTTCAGTGACAAAATAGCTTGTAAACTGAATGGCAGGTTTGTAAGGGATCATTAAAGGATTTTAAAACACGACATGAAGGCCAAGAACCGACGCAAAGGGTGGTTGCCTCCGCAAAGTGCATTTGAACCCTAAATGCATGGCTAGCCGTGGATTAGGGCTGAACGATTAATTGCATTTGTGATTAAATCGTGATGTGACAAAATGCAATTTTCTAACAGCAAAGACTCTTTCTCCTTTTCCCCAAAGTGCTCAGGACGGAAGCTTGCTCTCTCGTGGTGACTGCCTGCGAGTGAAGAGAGCGTGTTGCATCTCATTCGCGTCGCGACTACGTCGCTCTCTGTTTCAGCATGCTTGCCGCGCATCTGTATTTTAACCATGAGCCGCTGAAGAGCGCGTTGCACCAAAAAAAAAAAATCTCAATTAGATTATTAATCAAAATCGTTGAGCCCTACTGGGGATTATCCCACTTACACCATGATCATTTGCCAAGTTAAAGCTGTTAGTGATGTTTACAGTGTATTTTTTGATCAGACAGATGAAAATGACAGTTATTTTTGTCAGTTAATTTCAAATGTTGAAGCTGACTTGAACTACCTGTGTATTAAACGGTTTTAATGCACACCTTCCAGCCAATCAGAATCAAGTATATCAAACCGACCGTGGTATAACTAAATTTAAAAAATGAAAACACACATCAGATCCACTTCGATGGTTAAAACAGATGTGTGTTTTTAACTTATAACATGAGTGATAGAAGATCCTCTTTACTGAAACATCAGCAGTGACACCACAGTCAAATGTAATGAAACAATAACAAGTAACATACCTGAAGGTAAAAAATCATCCTCACTCTCATCTTCCTCATCCTCATCATCACCAGTTTGATCTTCCTCTGACGTGGGTTCTGTTTTTATCAGTTTCCCATCAGTCCCAATCAGTTTGACAGAACACATGTTGAGTGGTCTGGTGTTCAGGATCTGCTGTTCTCCAGCGTTACAGACAGAATCCAGAGACTCTGTGGAGGTTTGATCAGTAGATTCATCCTGATTCAAGGTGTGATTACTGTCACACACAGTGTCCTGAGCGTCTGTGGGGTTTGTGTCAGTATAACAGAGTAAAGTGAGGCTGAGCTCCGAGTCCTGTGTGTGTCTGGACTTCTGTTCAGAGAGGAAATATATTTAGATAAAGCTATAAACTATGACAGTGAGATTAAAAACAGTATTAAAATACAAACATTAAAAGCAGTAAATGATGTTGAATGTGTCCAAACCTCAGTGTTGAGTTCATCTCCTCTTGTCCTCAGCTTTTCCTCCAGTAACGCCACCTCTTTCTTCAGCTGACAGATTTCTGTGATGAAATCATCAATATCCAGCATGGACAGATCAGTTCCCACTGATTTACAGCACATCTGTGACGTCATCCTCAACATCTCAACACAAACACACACACACAACACTCTGTTTAAAACACTCAAGAGAGAAAATCAGAGTGATGTGAACACGCAGCGCTTGATGTTTGACTTTCTTTCTTTCTTTAGTGGGTTTATCGGCGGACTGAAGAGCTGCAGAGCGACTCCTGCTGGACTGGAGACACAACACACTCGACACTACTAGAGCGGTGCATCATCTAGGCTATTTAATTCTCAAGTCTCACCTCTGCTCAATGCAGTGGCTGCAGGTACAAACTGTATCGTTTTGTTTTTTCACCCAGGGACCACAGAATCGAGAACCGGAATACAAGTCAGGAGCATACAGTATCAAGAACGGTCTTTAATCATTCTTGTGGTAGGCTACTGTACAACTGAAAGTGGTAACGTTAATCCTGTCACAATCAGCTGCGTTCAGACGTTGTGTGAGGTCATTTGTTTATTGTACCACACCAAGGCTAAAGAACAGTCACATATTACTTTTAGACATTTTTATAAATGCGGTTTATTTAGAGAAGTAATAAGTGTCTCACCAGGTCAACTGAAATTTCCTGTCAGAGAAAACATCTTAAAAAGCGCGTTGTTTTGCTGCCGATAGACATTCTGTCAGACTATAAGTAAACATCTCATTTTTAAATGTTATTTGCATAACTCTTAAGCCGTTGAGTTATAACATTAAAACGTCTCGCTTCAGAGGAACGATCGGTCCTGTCAGGTGCAGGTTTGTTGTGAGCGCGCGCTGTTCTAAACGCGGGAGGCGCGTGCTGTATATTCTATACAGTATTTCTCATACAGTAGCTACAACATTGACAGAGCAGCCTGCAGTGGGTAGAATGTTAAATCTAAGAGACAGATTTCCTGTGTTGACTTAAAATCAATAAGGATATTTAAATATTTGTATCTTGCTTAATATGCAGCTTTAGTATGTGCATAATTGACGAATGTGTATTTATTTTGATACACTAATTATTATGTCCTTGTCTTTAATTCTTTGTTATCTGATTTATTCTTTCTTGTCTCTTTTATTTTTTTCTGTCCTCTGTATTGTGAAAGTATATAACCAAAACAAATTATTTGGCACAAAACATCTTTATTCACTCATTCATTGATCATTTATTTTTGTTTCATTTCATTAGCAAATTGAGACCGAGCAACTCAATAAAAAATTAAAAGAAAAACTAAGAAGGTTATGTTGGTAAACTAGTTCCAATAGTCTTTTAGTAAATCTGTAAACAAATAGCAATCACTATTTCTATATACAGTATATATGATCTTCATCAAAACTAAGAAAACATGGAATATTGTAATGATGAAATCAGACTTTTTTTTTAAGAAACAGAGAATCAGAAAGGGCGAATGTAATGATTTTAAATACTGTCAAAATAAGACTCAGCAAAAAATTCAACAAATGTAATATATATTTAAATGAAGCCCGATTGATGTGACTGAAAAGTATGACAGAATCAGAAATGTATTAAACTGTAATGAATTATTTAGTCAAAGTGAATCCAGTGTGAACTGATGTGTTACCTCATCTCTCTCTAAATTCGAGTCAATAAAGCTCTCATTCAAATCTGTCACTGGTGTAGGGCAGGTTTCTCTCCAGTGTGAACTCTCTGATGGATTCTCAGGAGAACTCTTTGAGTAAACGTCTTGTCACACTGAGAACATTTGAAGGGCCTTTCTCCAGTGTGAAGTCTTTGGTGGGTCTTTAAATTGTCAAGTCGACTGAATCTCTTCCCACAAACACTGCAGTGATGAGGTTTCTCTCCAGTGTGAACTCTCAGATGCTCTTTTAAATAACCTAACACAGAAAATCTCTTTCCACAGTGAGAGCAGAGGTAAGGTTTCTCTCCAGTGTGAATTCTCTCATGAGTTATCAGATTAGATTTCTGATTAAAGCGTTTATCACAGTGTGAACACTGATAGAGTTTCTCCTCAGAGTGAGTTCTCTGGTGTCTCTGTAAAGAACTTGACTGTGTGAAGGTTTTTCCACATTCACTGCACTGATACGGTCTCTCATTGGTGTGGACACGCACATGTTTCCTCAGATTGGATGGAGTATAAAATCTCTTTTCACAGTGAGGACACTTGAACACTTTGTTCCCCGTGTGAATTCTCTTATGCATAACAAGATATGTTTTGCTGCTGAAATATTTGCCACATTGACTGCAGTGGAAAGGTTTTTCTCCAGTGTGTGTCCTCATGTGAGCGTTCAGACTAGAAGACGAGACACAAGCTCTCCCACACTGCTGACAGTGAAAGTGTTTCTGGTCTCTGTGCTCTTGTGAATGAAGTTTCTTCTCTTGTAAGGTAGGAAAGCTGATGTCACATCTGGTGCAGGTGAAGAGTTTCTGTTCTGTGTGTTTTCTCTCATGTGTCTCTAAACGTCTCTGTGAACTGAATGTCTTTCCACAGGTGATGCAGGAAAGAGTTTGTGCTGTCAGTCGCTGTTTTGATGTAGAGGCCGTTTCTCCATCACAACATGAATCACCGCTCTCATCTGAAACAAACACAACAGCGTTCAAATCTCTTTCAACTTGTAAAACTGTAAACACAGAACACAAGAGGATTAACGGATAATCTGTTTGTTGTACGTATGTGGTGCAGAACCAGCAGACACAATTGTGTTTTCACATGTACCTCATCTGCAGTGCACTACTGATCCACAGCTTCTGTGTGCCACAGATTTAACAATAGTCATGTGATCATTACTTTCTGTGCAGGACCCCCGCCCCCAAACACAGTATTACATTGTATTTCATAAGAATGTCAGTAACCAAACAGATCTCATCCGCCATTGACTCCCATAGTACTTATTTTCCCTACTATGGCAGTAAATAGGGGATGAGATCTGTTTGGTTACTGACATTCTTCCAAACATCATCCTTTGTGTTCAACTGAACAAAGAAATTTACAAATGTGTGGAAAAAACTGAGGGCGAGTAAATGATGACAGAATTTTCATTTTGGGGTGAAGTATCCCTTTAAAATCCTTGGAGGTCAAGAACCTCCACGGTTGCCTCTGCGAAGTGCATTATTATTATTATTATCCTTTATTTAGCCAGGAAAATCCCATTGAGACTTTACAGTCTCTTCTTCCAGGGAGACCTGGTCAAGATGGCCGCACATTCAGTTACATCCACAGTCAGGTCCTTTAAAATCCTTTAATGCATGGCTAGCCGTGGATTATGCCGCTTATTGCATGGTCATTTGCCAAGTTAAAGCTGTTGCTGATGCTGTTATCAGACGGGTGAAAATGACAGTTATTTTTCTCAGTTAATTTCAAACATTGATCAAACTAACTGGAACTACCCGTGCATAAACGGTTTTAATGCACACCTTCCAGCCAATCAGAATCAAGTTTTCAAACAGACCATGGTATAACATTAATTCTTATATGTTACTTTAAAACGTGTACGATTTTTGATTGTCGACGTGTAACAACAGAGTAAAATATATGTTTTATGGGCAAACAAAATGCAGTGAACATAAATTTGGAAATCTGTACTGGAGTATTGTTTTATAAGTAATTCATTTCTGTTTGGCAAAACTAAATGAGACTTAAAAACATTACAAGAACACATGCCTTCGCAGACAGCACAGGTACGTCTGTTAGATATCTGCTAAAGATCTGGAAAACATCTGCTGTGTATAAACATCTGCTAAACATCTTAGAAAGAGCAGTTTTACATCCGTTCTAAATCATAAACATCTTACAGACGTCTTCTAGAGGTCTACATGAGACGTCTCAGAGACGTATTGCAGATGAGCAAACAATCAAATAAATACGTCTTTCAGATGTAAATGCAAACATCAAGTAGACGTCTCACAGATGTACGTGTGCTATCAGGGAACCTATCAGATTATCCCCCCAGTATAAAATAAACAGGCAGGAATAATTTACTTTGCAAAATACCCTATCAAATTGTCCTATCAGTATTAAATAAATATGTTGGATGATTTAACAATCAGATTGTAGAAGCAGTATAAAATAAACCGGTAGGATGATTTACAGCGCAACAAAATACGCAGTATTAATGTACACATGCCTGGTAAAACAATCTGACTGGCATTCATTTTGATAGAATGTTGTTGTTGTTGTTGTTACTGACCGAACTCTGTGGAAATGGAGAAAAGCCATTTTTTGGTTTTAAAGGGACACTTCACCCAAAAAATGAAAATTCTGTCATCATTTCCTCACCTTCGAGTTGTTCCAAATGTGTATACATGTCTTTGTTCTGATGAACACAGAGAAAGATATTTGGAAGAATGCTTATAACCAGACAGATCTCAACACCCATTGACTCCCACAGTAGGAAAAAATACTTGATCATTTTTGTTCTGTTGAACACAAAGGAAGACATTTTGAAGAATGTAGGACAGCAAACAGTTCTGGGGCACTTTTGACTACCATTGTATTTTTCCTACTATGGGAGTCAATGGGTGTTGAGATCTGTCTGGTTATAAGCATTATTCCAAATATCTTTCTCTGTGTTCATCAGAACAAAGAAATGTATACACAGTTGGAACAACTTGAAGGTGAGTAAATGATGACAGAATTTTCATTTTCGGGTAAACTATCAACTTGCACCCATGATATAAAATAAACAAAACCATTTCAACTTAAAACACATCACATACTTTCGTTAGTGGGTTATCGGTTGACAAAAAAGCTGCAGAGCGCCTCCTGCTGGACCGGAGACACAAGACGCAACGCAATACTGACGAAGATAACAAATGTGACCCTGGACCACTAAACCAGTCATAAGGGTCAATTGTTTTAAATTAGGATGTATACATCATCTGAAAGCTGAATAGTATTTGGCCGAAATACAACTATTTGAAATCTGGAATCTGAGGGTGCAAAAAAATCTATATTGAGAAAATGGCCATTAAAGTTGTCCACCAGAGGCGCTGTAGCAGGCCGTTGCTAAGTAGAAACAGGTTTGTTTTAAGACACTGTGGCGAGTAGATGAACCCAAAAGCAGAAATTCTAAACTTTACATAGACACCAAACTTGAGTGGGTAATTCCAGCAGTGAGCGTTGTTGGTAGGTGTGTTTCTGGCCATTTTTATTCGCGATTTTGCTGCATCCACTCACAAACATAAAGTTACAAATGTACCTGTGCGTTAAAAACCTTCATACTTTACTAATTTAACAGTACATACAAAGAAAGTAAAATAAGAGTCATTTCCCTTGAGATTTGAAAATGCTGATCTTTGGCGGGTCTTGGAGCTAATTAAAACAACATGCTGAGACAATTTGCTAAGCATTTGACTGAGACATAATACAATTATACTAATTGCCCAGTAATAATTTACACACAAACTATAATACAGCAGTTTTCTTAGGCTTTTCTATCATGGTTGTCCTATTAATGAATTCTAATAATCCAATATTTAAGCCGGTTATTTTCAATGTCGCCATCTTTCACGCATTTTTGCTCTCCGTCACGTTCTGACTCTGGACAAATTAATCTTACACCAAATGACAAGCCAACGTCAAGTAAATACATCATAGTTTGTCTGTTCTGAAACTGTACAAGGTCAAGTTTGTGTCCCTGGATGCCTCACAAGACAAAGGACAGCAGACAATTCACCAGAGTTAATACACAATTTAATGAAGAATGTGATTTATGTCACTGACTAAAGGAACAGAATCATAAATGTAGTCCAAATGTACAACAGAGTCATTAAAGTGTCATGAATGATCCAGTCAAAGTGAATCCATGATGTGTTCAGTATTAACATCTGCTGGAGTCCATCAGAACCTCACAGCACATCAACTGATCTGAAAGAGAAATCTGATTGGTCTAAGAATGTAGAGACATAAAGAGCCGCTGTTAGTACACCACAGTAAAGAGAAAACAAGACTTATAAATTCTAATTTCATGTGGGCTTTTCCAGATGTTCTAACATGAGGCTGGTGTTTTTGCCATCTGTATCATTTGTGGTCTTTTTCAGAGGTTTTAAACATGCCGCAGATGGAGCGGTGGTGGGTTTCTCTCCAGTATGAACTCTCAGATGGATTCTCAAGAGAACTCTTTGAGTAAACGTCTTGTCACACTGAGAACATTTGTAAGGTCTTTCTCCAGTGTGAGTTCTCAGGTGGGTCAATAAAATGTCAAGTCGACTGAAACTCTTCCCACAAACACTGCAGTGATGAGGTTTCTCTCCAGTGTGAACTCTCAGATGATCTTTGAAAGAACTTGGATGAGCAAATCTCTTTCCACAGTGAGAGCAGAGGTAAGGTTTCTCTCCAGTGTGAATTCTCTCATGACATGTGAGCTGAAATTTGTGATTGAAGCGTTTATCACAGTGTGAACACTGATAGAGTTTCTCTCCAGCGTGTGTTCTTCGGTGGGACTTTAGAGAACTTGACTGTGTGAAGGTTTTTCCACATTCACTGCACTGATACGGTCTCTCATTGGTGTGGACACGCACATGTTTCCTCAGATTGGATGGAGTATAAAATCTCTTTTCACAGTGAGGACACTTGAACACTTTTTCTCCCGTGTGAATTCTCTTATGCATAACAAGATATGTTTTGCTGCTGAAACATTTGTCACATTGACTGCAGTGGAAAGGTTTTTCTCCAGTGTGTGTCCTCATGTGAGCGTTCAGATGAGAAGAGCAGAAAAAAATCTTCTCACACACCTCACACTGAAGCACACTGTGAATGTTTGAATGACGTCTCTTCTCTTGTAAGGTAGGAAAGCTGATGTCACATCTGGTGCAGGTGAAGAGTTTCTGTTCTGTGTGTTTTCTCTCATGTGTCTCTAAACGTCTCTGTGAACTGAATGTCTTTCCACAGGTGATGCAGGAAAGAGTTTGTGCTGTCAGTCGCTGTTTTGATGTAGAGGCCGTTTCTCCATCACAACATGAATCACCGCTCTCATCTGAAACAAACACAACAGCGTTAAAATCTCTTTCAACTTGTAAAACTGTAAACACAGAACACAAGAGGATTAACGGATAATCTGTTTGTTGTACGTATGTGGTGCAGAACCAGCAGACACAATTGTGTTTTCACATGTACCTCATCTGCAGTGCACTACTGATCCACAGCTTCTGTGTGCCACAGATTTAACAATAGTCATGTGATCATTACTTTCTGTGCAGGACCCCCGCCCCCAAACACAGTATTACATTGTATTTCACATAAAAATATTTAAAGCGGCCGTATCTCAGACAGTTTCAGCATATCTCATGTTAATCATATATTACGATTACTTCCGAAGACATTTGATACGTGCGGGGGAATGGGTGGGGCGGAACTAAAGCACGTGCGCACCCATTGCCAACAAAACACAGACACATGATTCAGTTTCACTTACCGCGTGCGGTTCATGTCCAGCATCTTTTAGCACTGGGACCGCTCCACCTATCAGTTACAAACCATCTCCAAATCCAGCGTTATATCCACCGTTTATATAACATCCATCACTGAAATGCAGTGAACAAACAAACACACCTAAACTTCAGTATCGCAAGAGTAACGAGCTGCAGCTGATCTTGATGGTAGACGGGTCTTCCTATCGCTCGTCAGTTGACGCGTGGGCGGACTATTTATTTCGCTTTTCCAGGAGAATTGCCCAATAAAGGACTAATGTTGGAAAAAAACTTTCCGAAACCTATACGAAACTTGGGCGAGTGTATCGAGCACATACAGTATCTCACAGAAGTGAGTACACCCCTCACATTTTAGTAAATATTTTATTATATCTTTTCATGTGACAACACTGAAGAAATGACACTTTGCTACATGTAAAGTAGTGAGTGTAACACACATAGCCATTCATTTCTTAACCACTGGCAACAAAAGTGAGTACACCCTTGGCCCAATTAGCCATTTTCCCTCCCGGTGTCATGTGATTCGTTAGTGTTAAAAGGTCTCAGGTGTGAATGGGGAGCAGGTGTGTTAAATTTGGTGTTATCGCTCTCACTCTCTCATACTGGTCACTGGAAGTTCAACATGGCACCTCATGGCAAAGAACTCTGAGGATCTGAAAAAAAGAGTTGTTGCTCTACATAAAGATGGCCTAGGCTATAAGAAGATTGCCAAGACCCTGAAACTGAGCTGCAGCACGGTGGCCAAGACCATACAGCGGCTTAACAGGACAGGTCCACTCAGAACAGGCCTCGTTGAGTGCACGTGCTCAGCGTCATATCCAGAGGTTGTCTTTGGGAAATAGACGTACGAGTGCTGCCAGCATTGCTGCAGAGGTTGAAGGGGTGGGGGGTCAGCCTGTCAGGGCTCAGACCATACGCCGCACACTGCATCAAATTGGTCTGCATGGCTGCCGTCCCAGAAGGAAGCCTCTTCTAAAGATGATGCACAAGAAGCAGACTAAGGACATGGATTACTGGAACCATGTCCTGTGGTCTGATGAGACCAAGATTAACTTATTTGGTTCAGATGGTGTCAAGTGTGTGTGGCGGCAACCAGGTGAGGAGTACAAAGACAAGGTGACTGGGCCGCAGGGCAGTATTCCAACATGATAACGACCCCAAACCCACCTCCAAGAAGACCACTGCCTTGCTAAAGAAGCTGAGGGTAAAGTTGAAGACCTAAACCATATTGAGCATCTGTGGGGCATCCTCAATGGAAGGTGGAGGAGTGCAAGGTCTCTAACATCCACCAGCACCGTGATGTCGTCATGGAGGAGTGAAAGAGGACTCCAGTGGCAACCTGTGAAGCTCTGGTGAACTCCATGTCCAAGAGGGTTAAGGCCGTGCTGGAAGATAATTGTGGACACACAAAATATTGACACTTTGGGCCCAATTTGGACATTTTCACTAGGGGTGTACTCACTTTTGTTGCCAGCGGTTTAGACATGAATGGCTGTGTGTTGAGGTATTTTGAGGGGACAGCACATTTACACTGTTATACAAGCTGTACACTCACTACTTTACATTGTAGCAAAGTGTCATTTCTTCAGTGTTGTCACATGAAAAGATATTATAAAATATTTACTCAAATGTGAGGGGTGTACTCACTGCTGTGAGATACGGTAAATACTAGGGGTGTAAATCAGAATCAGAATCAGAAGAGCTTTATTGCCAAGTGTGCTTGCACACACAAGGAATTTTCTTTGGTGTTGGAAGCTTCTAGTACAGACATTCAACACAATGACAATACAATATAATACGATTTACAGTCTAAAAGATTCTAAATTGTGCATATATAAAATAAAGACTATTTTACAGAAAATGGGGGATAATAACATATAAGAGACATTGTACAGGGTAGTATATAGTAGAATAAACATATTAACAGATTGTATGTACACTTGTGCAAATGGATAATTTAGTAAGTAGAGGTAGTGTTATATACATGTATACATAAGATGTAGATATAATAAGGCACAGTAGTGCACACTATAGGAGTAGTGGAAGTGGAATATTGCTCTTAAGGAGCAGTTATCTGTTTAGGAGGGAGATTGCCTGGGGGAAGAAGCTGCTTCTGTGTCTGGAAGTCCTGGTGTTTGGTGCTCTAAAGCGCCGGCCAGAGGGCAGCAGATCAAAGAGTTTGTGTGCTGGGTGTGTGGAGTCAATGATGATTTTTCTTGCCCTGTTTTTCACTCTGGAATCGTACAGGTCCTGAAGTGTGGGCAGAGGAGCACCAATAATTTTCTCAGCACTACGAACTGTCCGTTGTAGTCTTCGTAGGTCTGATTTGGTGGCCGAGCCATACCAAACAGTAATTGAAGTGCACAGAACAGATTCGATGACCACTGAGTAGAACTGGGTCAGTAGCTCCTGTGGTAGGTTGAACTTCCTCAATTGACGGAGGAAGTATAACCTCTGCTGGGCCTTCTTTACAATGGAGTCTATGTGGGACTCCCACTTCAGGTCCTGAGAGATGGTGGAGCCCAGGAACCTGAATGACTCCACAGTATCCACAGTGCTGTCCAGGATGGTGAGGGGAGGAAGTGATGGAGGGTTCCTTCTGAAATCCACTATCATCTCCACTGTCTTGAATGCATTCAGCTCTAGGTTGTTTTGACTACACCAGGCAGCCAGCTGAGCAACCTCCTTTCTGTAGGCAGATTCATCACCGTCTTGATCAGACAGTTCATCAGGATACAATGCCGTATCAATATTCTCCGCCAGCGATTCGATATTTGCTGTCACCTCGGAAATGTTTGCAATTCGATTAATTTAATCAATATTTTGATATTGCCTAGTTTACACAAGCAATTACATTTTAATAACTCGCAAATGCAACCAAAATACATAAGATGAACATTTAATTAAACTCTTTGAAAACTGCACACACTCTGTTCAAATGGGACATTTACAACAATAAACTATAGTGTTTCTGCTAGGATTTTATAAGAACAGTGGGGCTGGATGGCGTCATAGAAGCGGGTCTGAAGTTGCAACACGCATAACTACGCATATTTTAATACAGCATATTGCCCAATAAAGCTATTCTCGTGTACAGTAAATATTGTCTGCTTCATATTTATATACTCAACATGCTTCTCCAGAGATACTCTTATTAAATAGAGATGGAAAACTATATCTGGACCCCTTTCCTGCGTTCCGCTGAAGCCAGGGCTTTGGCATTAGCTGTTACGCTTTTTTGGCTAAACGTTGTACAATTTGGCCTCTCCCTTTGCAGAGTAGTAAGTTAGACGCCGAGAGGTGATCCCTGCTCCTGGAAAGTGAGACCTTGCGCTCGCGGGGCAGTAGTAGTACTGCCGACAATTTCCCACTGAATGAAAGCTAAGGTTTACCCAAAAAGACGCTAAGTTTGTCCTCTACTGAACACAAGTCACTAAAACTAGTGAAAGAGTTGCTAACTTAGCAGCACTGGTGAGAAAAATTAGGAATGAATGGGAAACAGTGCGTCACCAAGAAGCTGCAGCCGTGGTGGTCAGACTTTTTGGTGCAACAGCGCTCCACAGCAAAATAAATACAGCGAAATCTGAACTAACACACTTAAAAAACACACTTACATGAACGTTACGTGAGGAATGGGGACACAGAGAGTGTCAAAATAAAGTTAGCTCATATCGATATTTTACGTGCGGCATCAATGCATCGTATGGATGTTTTGTTACACCCCTAATAAATACTACAACATACGTCCAACTCGTTTTTTGACACGTTGACCATGTTAAGCATGAGAAGACAGCACGTTTAACATTTGAAATAAGTCAGAATGCATGAAACACCATTAAATCACCCCCTTTACAGCAACTTGCTTTCTTTCTTTCTTTCTTTCTTTCTCTTTGATTGTGTTCGACAATCCAGTACCACAGAGACGACGCATTTTTGTAGGCTAACCCGGAAGTTAGCGCTGCGCTGGTTTCCTCGACTGAAGGCCTATGCATTTTTCCCAATAGACTTTTGGAAGATCGCAAAAAAATAGCTCTGTGATTAACAAAGGTTTATGATGTTTACATGTTTTGTCTATCAAGATAATCTTTACAAATCAACACCGCATTTGTTACTTTTGAAGCCGAAATACAAGTGGTAAAAAGCTAACACGATGCTATAAACAAACTGCACTTAAAGGGATATTTCAGGCAAGATTCAAAGTTTCCCCATGTTTTACTCATCCTTGAGGTATCCTAACTGAATATGTCTTTCTTCTGGAAGAATTCTGTAGTCAGAGTTATAATACCACGTATCATTTTACTTCAATCGGTAGAATGGTGGGCACATTTTTGAAGTTCCAAAAAGTGCATCCATCAATCAAAGAACGGCTCTGTGGTCTTAACAAAGGTATTCTGAAGCGAATCCATGCGTTTGTTTAAGAGAAATATCCATATTGACAAGGCTATTAACGATAATGTGTAATTATAACTCTGACTACAGTATTCTTCCAGAAGAAAGACATATTAAGTTAGGATGCCTTAAGGGTGAGTAAAACATGGGGAAATTTTGACTGAAATATCGATTTAAGGTCGCTCGATATCAACGTCAACACCACAAAGCCTCCGACAACTCTTTCAAACTTGATTAAAAATGTGTTCCCTGGTGAGTAATTACTCTGTGAATGAATCTGCATCTACGTTTTAAGAGATTTGTGCCCATGTTGCATTATTTGTGAGCTTTATATGCGCGATGACGTCTAACGTCCCCGCCAAAGGAAGTAGTCACTTGTTAGCAACCGCCATTTTTAAGACACAATTAGGCTTTAAAAATCATAAGCAGGTTACAATTGGTGTGTTTTATGCCAGAATAAAACGTGAAAATATTTAGAAGTTTTCTCTACCACAGACCTTATTTCGGACGTTTTATTAAAAAAAGTATAATAAATATAATAAAATATTTTAAAAAACCCATAGACTTTGGAGCGATGGAACCGCAAGTCCTAAATTGCTATATTGCTTCCGGGTTTTGCATACAAAAATACGTCATCTCTGAGCCTCCCTATACTGACGAAGATAAGAAATGTGACCCTGGACCACAAAAATAAGGGAATATAACAAAAAATAGGATTCATACATCAATTTTCTATCATGGTTGTCCTATTAATGAATTCTAATAATCCAATATTTAAGCCGGTTATTTTCAATGTCACCATCTTTCACGCATTTTTGCTCTCCGTCACGTTCTGACTCTGGACAAATTAATCTTACACCAAATGACAAGCCAACGTCAAGTAAATACATCATAGTTTGTCTGTTCTGAAACTGTACAAGGTCAAGTTTGTGTCCCTGGATGCCTCACAAGACAAAGGACAGCAGACAATTCACCAGAGTTAATACACAATTTAATGAAGAATGTGATTTATGTCACTGACTAAAGGAACAGAATCATAAATGTAGTCCAAATGTACAACAGAGTCATTAAAGTGTCATGAATGATCCAGTCAAAGTGAATCCATGATGTGTTCAGTATTAACATCTGCTGGAGTCCATCAGAACCTCACAGCACATCAACTGATCTGAGAGAGAAATCTGATTGGTCTAAGAATGTAGAGACATAAAGAGCCGCTGTTAGTACACCACAGTAAAGAGAAAACAAGACTTATAAATTCTAATTTCATGTGGGCTTTTCCAGATGTTCTAACATGAGGCTGGTGTTTTTGCCATCTGTATCATTTGTGGTCTTTTTCAGAGGTTTTAAACATGCCGCAGATGGAGCGGTGGTGGGTTTCTCTCCAGTGTGAACTCTCAGATGGATTCTCATGAGAACTCTTTGAGTAAACGTCTTGTCACACTGAGAACATTTGTAAGGTCTTTCTCCAGTGTGAGTTCTCTGGTGGGTCACTAAAATGTCACGTCGACTGAATCTCTTCCCACAAACACTGCAGTGATGAGGTTTCTCTCCAGTGTGAACTCTCAGATGATCTTTGAAAGAACTTGGATGAGCAAATCTCTTTCCGCAGTGAGAGCAGAGGTAAGGTTTCTCTCCAGTGTGAGTTCTCTCATGACATGTGAGCTGATGTTTGTGATTGAAGCGTTTATCACAGTGTGAACACTGATAGAGTTTCTCTCCAGCGTGTGTTCTTCGGTGGGACTTTAGAGAACTTGACTGTGTGAAGGTTTTACCACATTCACTGCACTCATACGGTTTCTCATTGGTGTGTAAACGCATGTGTTGCTTCAGATTGCCTCCATGGCTGAATCTCCACCCACAGTGAGGACACTCGAACGGTTTTTCTCCTGTGTGAGTTCTCTGATGAAGAACAAGATTAGTTTTGCGGCTGAAACATTTGCCACATTCACTGCAGTGGAAAGACTTTACGTCACCGTGTGTCCTCATGTGACGTTTCAGACTACTAGAGTAGAGAAAGTTCCTCCCACACGGCTGACAGTGAAAGTGTTTCTGGTGTCTGTGCTCTTGTGAATGAAGTTTCTTCTCTTGTAAGGTAGGAAAGCTGATGTCACATCTGGTGCAGGTGAAGAGTTTCTGTTCTGTGTGTTTTCTCTCATGTGTCTCTAAACGTCTCTGTGAACTGAATGTCTTTCCACAGGTGATGCAGGAAAGAGTTTGTGCTGTCAGTCGATGTTTTGATGTCGAGGCCGTTTCTCCATCACAACATGAATCACCGCTCTCATCTGAAACAAACACAACAGCGTTAATAACCCCTTCCAACTTGCATTCACACAAACAGAAAAGGAAAACAACTGTCACGCCTGGTTTGAACTCTGTGTGCAGTGTGTTTTGTTGTACGCATGCGATGCAGAAGCAGCGTACCTCATCTTCAGTGCACTACTGATCCATCCCTTTATTGCCATATGCTGTATCACCATGGCAACATCGTTCATCGTCTATGCCTATTGAGTTTGACGGCATTCTAAAAACACCAAAAGCCTCAAAAACACCAAATATAGTATTAAAGTGTGACGCGTTACCATGGCAACACTATTTAAGATATCAGAAAATCTTTTACTATTTTATATCCGCTTTATAGCCGCTGTTTTCAAAAACGTGCACTTTGAGATCCGTTTTCAAAAGTTTGCGTTTTCAGTTCCCCAAAACGCCGTTGCCATGTAAATAAACAGCCAAAACGCATAAAAAGTTTCCCGTTTTAAAGTAAATATAACATGACGATTTGAAAGTCTGTTGTGAGTGACATACTTGTTGCCAGATGGTGGCGCTACACCACGGGACTCACCATAGCTACAGCAAAGTGATCAGACCGCATGACTTAACATGAAGCTCAAGTTGAATCAAAATCACTTACTGTATGCAGTAGATAATAAATGTATTGCCTCGCCGTGGCGACACTGTTCGAGATATCAAAGATCTGTTCGGAATTTCCATCTCCAATGCCTTGGCATCATATTCACCAATTTTGGTGGCAACCGCATGAATTGGCTAGGAGGAGTATTTAAATGGTGGCTGACTTCCTGTTGGGTGGAGCTAATGGGTGTCAGTGCGAAAGTTGTTCGCGTCAATGAGAACTATATACCTACCAAGTTTTGTATGTGTGCGCTCACGTATTTGTGATCTATGCACCAATATTTTTTTACATACTAGGCGGCGCTACAGACACGTGGCACCACGCCCGTGTGCCAGCCTTTGCCGGGTCCTAATGGCTGACGACTGTGACACTTGTGCCAATTTTCAAGAGTTTTTAAGCATGTTAAAGGGGTCCTATTTTGCAAATCCATTTTTAGAACTTAAAATATGTGTATATTTATGTTTATAATGGGTATAAAGACTACAAAGTTAAACGTTCACTGCGAAGGGAGATATTCTCTTTAATAGAAATCGTTTTTTAAAGATCTGAAACAAACGACAGCTCTCTTTTTCCGGTAGGGCTGGGCGATATGGCAAAAAAGTAAACTCGATAGTTTTTTTCTATATTGATCGATAACGATATTTATTTCTCTCTTCTGATTCTGATTCTGATTCAGTCTCATTTTGACTCAATTGACTCGTTAAGTAAAGGGAGTGTTCATTCAGTACATTCAACCAATGAAAGGGCTCCGTTACTGTGTACGTTCGAACGCTATTGGCTCAGCACCTGCGCACATACATAACGCTGCAATAATGTCTTGCTCGAGTAGTAATGTGCACACAAACTCGCTTCATTACATCTCTGATCTGTACAGGGCAGCGCTGGTTTGTTTCATAAGCACCAGCTCATGTTAGCAGATATGTTAACGATGGATATAAAAACGTTTGTGCTTGAGTTTCGAAGTAACTTGCTTGCAATTGCGCTTCACATTTTTTTTTGTTTAACCGGCGATTGCGAAAAAAAATAAGACACTTGATAAACCGCGTGATGACAACTCAAAGTTAGTTTCACCTTTGTTTCTGCTTCCAGTCATGTTTTCCTCCTCATGTCGAGTTTTCTTTGCCAAGTGCAGTATGAAATGGACTTTGTACTTTGACGCGCATGATAAAAGCTGCACGCTGACTGACTGTTGTTGCGTTTATTTCTGCGTTCTGTTAGACTGTAAGATTAATCCATATCGAGTCAAAATGCCAATAGCTTATCATCGTTTTTGAAATACATTCTATCGCGATTCGATATGATACCGTTTATCGGCACAGCCCTACCCACACGTAACGATGTCCGATAATTTCAATAACGTCACATATCGATATGGCGATGCATTGTCGTCCTTCTCCGTGCTATACGAGAATCGATACGCTGCTGCAAATATCTATATTTTAATTCATTAATAAAACGAGGCCCTCTAAATGTATTTCCAAGCTTTATTACATCATGGCTCCACTGGGTGGCGCTTAACATGCAAATGAGGGAAATGTGAACAAACTAGTCTGAGAAATAAAATATGCTCCATGCATATTTGTGAATGAACGTTAATGTGCTTAGATTTAATACAAGTTTTATTATATTTAAACTGGTTAACACAAAGATGTTGCCAGGTTTAAATAAGTGGCGGTTTAATTTAGAAATGTGCCTAGATAAAAAAAAATGTAAGCGTTAAATGTTAGATAAGCTTTTAATTTAAGCATAAAATGTTTGATTTACTTGAAATGTTACTCTTGTTGGTAATATGTTATTAATTCACCTATTGAAAAAAGTGTTTTGGACTTGAATAAAGAGACAAATGTTGCACTTAACCTTTTCATTGGCGTTTTGTTTTCATAGTCAGATACCGTGATGTATCATTACAGAATATTGCCAAACGATTGCCGAATCGATTATCGTAGTATAATGATATTATAGGTATCGCGATCCGTATCGTATTGTGAGGTACCCTGTGATTCCCACCCCTACTTTTTACTGCTGTAAAGATTCAGCTACACGCATTCTAAAAGATAGCTAACGGTCACCGATTCCATCCATGACTTTAACATCTGCTGTGAAAGCTGTTCTGTGTAATACACTGATATAGCGTGTGTGTGTGTGTGTGTGTGTGTTCACGTACCTCCAGAAACACTTCTATGTCCTTTCAAGTCCTGCTTGCAAATGTCTCCTGGTCAATCTGCTTGTTTTATTATCCAACTCAGGCCTGAACTGATGCTACTGTTATTACTGTTTGTGTAACGCAGAACCGTTCCGTGTTCCATCCCTCGCCTCAGTAGTAGAGACATGTGGCATCGGCATAGCAGGAAAAAAACTGTGATTGCGAACTCTAACAAGGATTGACGTTTACGCATGCACACTTTCACACACTTGCAGGCCTCCATTACGTTTAGAATGGCTAGGTTCTGATGGATTCGTGTGTTGAACTGATGAGATGAAACTGATGCCATTGATACTGTTTGTAGTGTTAGAATACAGCGGAGCACATGCAAGTACCCGTTATGGTAAGGGGCGTGATGTTTCCAGACAACACGCACAAGGCAGTTAGCAAATCACAGTACACTGGGTCATCTAACCCATTTGACTGCATTACGTATGTCGGAGGGAGGGGCTTCATGGAACAAGGAACAAAACAGCGCATTTCAGGAGGAAAACGGTGGTGAACATTAAAGGTCTTTGCACATACAGTCTGAAATTTTTCGTATGCGTTTTTTGTATTTGCCGCTTGTTTGTACGGTGTCTCTGAATTGTCAAAACGCCTCTCAAAATACTTGCTACGGATGTGAAAAACGCAGAAAATCGAACCCTGTCCGAATTCTTTAAAGACGGACGATACTATCGGAGGCAGTGTGTAAATGTGATTGACACAATTAGGGCTGGGCGATATATCGATTTTTAAGATATATCGATATATTTTTTCAACGCAATGCGGGATTAGACAATATCGTTAAAATCGATATGGGGTGTGTTCGACTTGAAGCGGCTCTGTGGTGTCTGACATGCGCAGTGCCCATGCGCAGACTGAGCAGAGCACTCTCGCTCTGCGCGCGAACCAGACGGACCCCGCACGCCCGCTCTACAAGTTTGCTTATGACAAGGAGGAAGCCGCAGTGCCAGTCCACACAGCAGAAGATGATCTGATTTGTAAAAAGAAAAACGATGGTTCAGTTATTTGGAAATGGTTCGGATTGAAAAGATCTGATGAGCAGCAACAACAAGCGATCTGTAAAGAATGCCATAAAATGGTTATTTCAAAAGATGACGCGGCATAAAACGAAACGTGATTGGCTGCTTTACTGTCAGTCATATGGCCTCTTGGGCGGGCCTTGGCCAAAGAAAGCGGTGATTAGGTCTGGCTACGTGAGACTACGTTGGAAGCTTCTTTTACCCGCGAAAAAAAAGTTATTATAATTTTTGTTTACAATTTACATGTTTTAAACAAGTGGTGTGCAGCTGTATGTTTTCAAATAGGGAAAAAAACCCTGTCATTGAATTTCTTATCACAAGCCATTTTAATAAAGGTGAATGTGACATCTCACATGAGGCTTTGACTTGCTAGTAAACATTTAATCCACTTTGTAGAAAATATCGATATACATATCAGATATCGCCATTCATCAAAAAAATATAGAGATATGAATTTTGGTCAATATCGCCCAGCCCTAGACGCAATGTGAGGTCGTATTTATTTTTAACGTGTGGACATTTCGGAAGCAAATTTCAGACTCAATGTGCAATGGCCTTAAAGGTCCAGTCAGTAAAATCTAGCGTCAAGGTTGTGAATTGCAACCAACCGCTCACCCCTCCCGTTCGAAACACTGCGATGGCTGAAAGAACATGGCGAATTATACGCAAGGGGACCCGCGGTGTGTGTAGATAGTGTATGTCGCTCATTCTAAGGTAATAAAAACATAACGCTTCATCGTGTAAGCTCTTCATACACCTCTGAAGACATCGGTATGTGTATTGTATTGCATTTCTGTCAATAGATCCTCCAAAAAATTACACACTGGACCTTTAAAGGTTAAGTATGTGTCAAATTTTTGCTTTTTGGTTTTTAAACAAATTGATTAATTAATACATGCCTAGCACAAGCATACCCTCCGCAACAGAAAACAATTGCCTAAAATGTTAATGACATTTATTTTTATGTGAAGAATATAAGCATATAAACATGACAATACAGTGCAACACCAAAAATCACAGATGTCATGTTTATATTTTACATGCTAAATCAATTAAGTAAATATGACAACATGTTTAACAGAGCCAGCATATCTACGTGCTCGGGTAAAAGTCTGCTTGCAAAGAAATGAGCTGTGACAGTCTGCGGACAGACTTCTAAATATTGCTAAGAGACCAAGTTTGGTAAAGCGCTTTGTATTCTTGTGTTGATCATTATGATGACAGTAATTCCAGACTTCGCTGCACATAGAAGCAGACGCCATTGATATCATGCACTCATTTATGGCCAGCAATGCAGCTTTTAAAGAACAACATTTTTACTTTTTATAAGTAAGACTATACCCACCAAGGCTACATCTTAGTAAAAACAGTATTGTAATACTGTAATCCATCAGATGTCATTAATTTGGTGCCACCTACTTATCATTTTTCTTTAAACTCTACACTGAAGTTTAATGATTATTAAAGGGGTCATATGGCGTGAGTACGTGTTTTTCTGTGTCTTTGGTGTGTTATAAGTCGCTCATGCATGTATTAGACGTGTAAAATTGCAGAAATGAAAGTGTGGGAACAAAAGAGTCATTCTATGTAAAAGCGAATGCTCACCCAGACCTGACTGAAACACCTCGTGTAACCACACCCCAGCGAATCTACGTAACTTCGTCACATGATTTGACTAAGACCGCCCAAATCTACTCGTAGTTAAGGTGGCGTAATTGTAAATCTCATTGTATCGTCTGTCAGTACAATTGAAGAGGAACCTGATGTTCCAAATATGGTCAGAGGCGTTACATTTCCCTCACACGCTTGCAGTATTCCACCAATCACTACACACTGGTGAACTGGCCAATCACAGCACACCTCGCTTTTCAGAGCCATGAGCTTTGTTAAAAATCAGCACGTTTCAGAGAGGCGGAGCAAAGAGGAGATACAAACATGTACGGTATGTGGAAAATACAGCGTTTTTTAAACTTTAAATGGTGTATACACATTGCGTTACATCTAAAACAAACCATAATATTCGTTTCAGCTGTGCAATATGACTCCTTTAACGTAGGCGTTTTATTTAAAAGTAAAATACAGTTTCAAGGTTCAGGCAATACTGTTTATTGTTGTAATAAACTTGATTGCTATTTTACTTCATGTTGTTTCGATTCAGAATCTATTAAAAAAAACAATCGGTAATTAATCATTATCAGCAGGCTTTGCCCACCTAAAGGGGGATTTTCACTTCTGCGTGGGACCTGACGCATCACTCAAAAAATTTAACAGTGCGTCCATGCGAAGTGGACCGCAAGCGCTGTGATTGCTCTGCTCGAACCCCTTCCCTTCAGGTCAAAAAACTCTGCGATAGCGTCGGGTTTACTCAAACGCATTTCCGAATGAATTATCCAAATAAATCAGGTGTTTTTCTGTATTTAATAAAACTGTTTACTTGCCGCTATCACTGCTAAATGCTTCAGACAGCGTACACAACGAACAGCTTCTTCTTCGGCTCACGTCTTGGTTACACAAGCAACACGCCTGTCGACACTGACGCCTAGTGGCCATTGCCTGTTGACACGGACAACGACGCACAAGTAGAAACAAAAACCGGCGTGTTGCCTACGGCGTAGGTTTTGACACAGAAGTAAAAATCCCCCTTTAGTTATCAGCAAAATCCAATATCAGTCGACCTCTAATGCAGATCTCAGTACTCTATACATTTCTAGTTTTTTACTGAATATACACATTTATGCAACAACATTAAATAATGAAACATACCTGAAGGCACAAAATCATCATCATGTTTCTCGTCTTCATCAGTCTGTTCTTCCTTCACTGTGGGTTCTGTTTTGATCTCCATGAGTTTCCTGCAGTCCATCAGTGTGACAGAACACATGTTGAGTGGTCTGGTGTTCAGGATCTGCTGTTCTCCAGCGTTACAGACAGAATCCAGAGACTCTGTGGAGGTTTGATCAGTAGATTCATCCTGATTCAAGGTGTGATTACTGTCACACACAGTGTCCTGAGCGTCTGTGGGGTTTGTGTCAGTATAACAGAGTAAAGTGAGGCTGAGCTCCGAGTCCTGTGTGTGTCTGGACTTCTGTTCAGAGAGGAAATATATTTAGATAAAGCTATAAACTATGACAGTGAGATTAAAAACAGTATTAAAATACAAACATTAAAAGCAGTAAATGATGTTGAATGTGTCCAAACCTCAGTGTTGAGTTCATCTCCTCTTGTCCTCAGCTTTTCCTCCAGTAACGCCACCTCTTTCTTCAGCTGACAGATTTCTGTGATGAAATCATCAATATCCAGCATGGACAGATCAGTTCCCACTGATTTACAGCACGTCTGTGACGTCATCCTCAACACCTAAACACACAAACACACACACACAACACTCTGTTTACACGGTTTCTTTGCTAGAGGACAAAACCACGCGCTAGCATCATTTAAACATTAATGGTCATTCCGCTTTATCTCACTGCCTGACATATTACTTTAGCGGATTATCTATGTTCTTTCTTTACTTTATATATATGTAAGGGATAATCCCAGGCCCGGTTCCAGAACCAAATCACTGAGGGTGCTTTTGAAAATAGTGAGGGTGCTCACTAATATCTAAATATATTTTGTTGTAAATAGCCTTTAATCATAAACAGGAAATAAAACTAAAAATATTACCACCAAACCAAACATGGTATTATCCATATATATATATATATATATGTCACCTAGATTTAGTAATAAGAACAAAATCTGTCAAATTCATAAAAAAATGTAAACAATGGCACATTACCAAGAAACAGATCACCTCCCTTTACGAAAATTAACCACGAAAACCATGTATTTTAAAAGCCATAGTTAAACGATGGTTACTTTAGTAAAACCATGGTTTTGCAGTAAGTATTCAATACACCAAAAAAGTAATTTTCTTTAGGGATGGGATTTAACAAAAATCGTTTAATTTAAAACCATGTAAACAATGGGTGTATAACAGCACCTCAACAGAAGAGAAATACAAATTGAAGCGCTAAATGAATTTATAATGAATTTATAATTTATAGCGGCCACAGCTGCTATAAATGGACGATTGGGGTATTTCTGTAAGCATGCCACATGTAAGGCTCTTCATCACCTAGATCACTCGCTGGGATTTGACGAACATCTTGTTTGTTTGGGCTTTATATTTAGCCAATTTCTGATGTCCATAATTACATTGTTTTAGAACAACATGGACGATAAACGTTTTTATTTTTTACCAGTCAGCTAGCAGAGTTGACTTCCAGAGTGGAACGCTACAAACAGGCAGTGAAGCATTAAAGAGACAGGCTCACATGCGCTTCACGCTCGCTGAAGACATGAATCAAATAAAACACCATTATAAGAATACAGACATAATGACATTAGGAGTTTTATTTGAAAGGTTGCGTTTATGTATTAATTAACTAAGTTCTTTATGTGTACATATGCTTTTATTGGCTAATTGTAGTTTACATTATTAATAATACGCTATTAATCATTTCATCTGAGGGTGCTTTTCCTTTGGTTTCACCCTCAAGCACCCTCATAGAACCAGTGTTGTGTAATATTCAGTTTCCGTGAAAAACTGTTGCAGTGGGCGGGGTTAGTGTGAATATTCATAGTTTGTTCTGCGGTGGGTGTGGCCTTTTGAACTACGAACAAGCAAATGGAATAGTGTTGTCGTCTGTTCTTCAGCTCTTTTTTGATTAGTTCGTTAAGGTAATACAACCGAATGGTCGAATGCCCCATTTAGATGTACAACTGTTTGTGTTATTCACATAAAAGACTAAAATGCTTATCATTTTGCATGTGCTTTTATAAAAACGCTTTCTCATGGCCATTTTTGCTGTGTAGCTTACGTGGATGATACTACAGTATATGTTCACGAACACATGTGTTGTTGTTTTGTCGTTAATTTTCAAGCTGTAAACTGCGTCAGCTTGCTGTGTGTGTGTTTTGTTGCTGCATCATAACTTTCACAACTTTTCATAACTATCATTGACTGCAATAAAACTCAGATGTCGTTAGATGCATTTATAAATAAAGGTTTGTTTCATGTTCTCTGGTGTTATTTTGTCAAGTTTTTTGTCAACAGCATTGATGTCAAGAGCCTTGAGGTGTTGTTTATAATTGTTTATATATTGCCCATTAAAAGGCTTTGCTTCTAGCACGCACGCACACACACAGAGTAAACGTTTCATGTTTTTTATTCATTCATAAATACATGCAACAATGCATTACACATTGTATGTGTTACCAGAATGCATAGACAATACAAAAAATTCCATTCTATTCTAATTTATTTATAAAGCGCATTACAATGTTGCAAAGTTTAAAAGCAGCTTTACATGAAGAAAAACAACAGGATAGAATTAAATGGCGTACATTCAGTGCACATCCAGAACTTGTGCATCTGTCAGTCACAGGTATCCTCGGGATGGGCTTAATCTCTCCTGATTCCATGAGAGGTTATTATCCAGCTGGAGCTGGGGATTATATGGGCATCCCAAGGTAAGGTAGAAGGGCAGACAGAGTAATTGTCTGAAGTTTATGAATTTTTAGATAATCCAGCCACCAAACTGTTTGGTTGATTGGCAGGGTTATTTATCAGAGGCTGTTGTTTATAACTATGTAATATTACCCAACTCAACACCATAGCTCATTTATGTTGCTTAACAGAATCATATAGAAACATGTTAATAAGAAAATTTGTAATTACTTATTTAAATGTTTAAATATATGTTTCCTTCAGTGTAAAGGAATGATGGGCAGGCCAGGGAACAGATTGCCAAACCCAATTATATTTGATTTTTCCTTAAGTTTGGACTGTTGTTGTTTTAATCATTGTTATAACCCCTTTGACATTTTTGTATTTTTCAACTTGCTTTAAACATACTTGTGTACATACTGTATGTTTGTACATTTGTGTAAACATATTTCTAATCATACAGAAAACATGAACTTAGGATGTGTGCAGCAGTTTCTTGCAAAAGCTGTTTTTAAACAAAACATACATCCAAGTTTTTATTTGTTTACTTTGTTATATCTTGTGTTTGTGCATCTAGAGAGAACATGCATGCTGGTAACGCCTACAATGTGCATTGTTGGATCATTCATTCATGCATTAATAAAATGTGAAACGTTGACTCTTTTGTGTATGCGTATAATTAAGTCAAATGGGCACTACATTTAAAATGTCCTTTTTTGTCTTTTGGTCTCTCTTCTCCTAAATTGCCTTCTAGCTCTCAGGAAAACACATAAACAACACCTCTCAGCTGCTCATTGTTCTTTTGAATTGCTGTAAGCAGGGCTCGAGAGTATTTGGTTGCACATGCGACCTTATTTCTCAATGGTGCGACTAAGAAAATCTGAGGTGCGACCAGCCGTTTGAGGGAGAAAAAAGTCTCCGCGACTCTGAAAGTCTCCCTGTGATTCAACAACAGACACACACATTAGGCCCATATCGTGATCTAAACCAATCAGAGATAGTGAAGGGCGGACCCCCTCTGATTGGCCGTGGTCCAGATTTTCCTGTACGTGTGTGTACCAGAGGTCGCGTTAACCAAAAATTCTCTTTTTTTTTACCAGTGACGGAAAAATCTGAAGGCCGTCCGTCCGTCATTTTGACGGATTACAATGAGGGCAATTTGTAACTCCCCGTTTGCCTTCATTAGAGCGTGATGTGCTCACAAAGGGACGTGCGTGTTTTCACCTGTCATTGTTACTGACTAGACATGTGTGATGCGATCTGAGAAACCTGTCGGATGTCGCGCTGGTTTATCAAAGTAAACCACATAACATGAAGAATGAAGGAGCATCAATGCACATTTCCCGCCAGTCCTGTGTAAACTACGGCATGCAAAGTGTTTTATACAATGTTTCCGTGAGATGACAGAGCTCCCCGTCTGCAGCACCGGGAGTTATCCGATCACAAAACATACAAGGGATGATTATGAGTCCAGACACTATGCACATGATAAACAACGTAAAACTTGCTTCACTGCTTATTAGTTGTTGTCCGTAATGTTTGCTAGTTTCCTTGTGTGTAGTGATAACGGCAGAGCTCTCGTTCTTTAAGTGTGCCCGCACCATTTTACTTACTTTCCTTTTATTCAAACGGTTTTGTACAGTATTTTTATAGACTTCAACACTACGAAATCTTTTTTTATTAAATTGTTATTAGAGTAAGTCTTTTACTACTCTAAAGAGACTTTTACTTGTGATACTGGACTGTTGTGCTTTTATTTTCATCTCTTAACTTTAAACCCGTTTTCCTCCAAATTCCGTTCCTGTAAATCCTTCAGCCGACCTCAGCCATAACTGTTGTTACATACCCGAGGTTATGAGCAAAATAAAACTGATTGGGAAAGGGCTTGAATATGGTATCAAAAACATGTGTTGGGTTTTCCCAGATCGAATCACATATGAGCATAAACATTAAAACATTAAATATATAGATGAATATAAACAACAACGGCTTTATTGGGCATTCAGTTGTATTAAAATACAACAAGTTCCGAGACGCAAGAACAGCGTGATGATGTCACGAACATACTAATTACCACCTAACGCCACCTTGCACCATAGTGACGGGTAATAATAGATTATGACGGATTTTTTACGAGCCTGTCAGTCAAAATGACGGACAATAAAAAAGTCTAGCGCAACCTCTGGTGTGTACGTGTGAAAATGCGTGTGCTGCAGTCAGACAGAGAGGGGAGGAGCCTATAGGCCCGTCAGTTAAACAGAGAGGGGAGGAGCCTATAGGCCCGTCAGTTAAACAGAGAGGGGAGGCGCCTATAGGCCCGTCAGTTAAACAGAGTGGGGAGGCGCCTATAGGCCCATCAGTTAAACAGAGTGGATGATGAGAGAAGATGAAAAGAACGATTCACAACTGTTTTGTGAATAATGTTAAGTTAAGGCCTGATCGGTCCAAAAATCATAAGCAATGCTCTGACATGGAGCCATCAACCTCCCAGGTTATGTCAAGCCCTGGTCCATTTATCTTGAGATGTTTTAAGTTTATATTTCAGTTCACTGAAGCACTTTAAGCACCAACACTTCTTCAGTAAGTGACCTTTCTTGTAGAATTGTGCTTCAAATAAAGAACTTGATGTTGACCAGATTGTTAGTTAATCATTTACAAGTCAATTTTGCCTTTATGGACAGCGATTTAAAAAAAAGTGAACTGGTAAAACTGCGGTGTTAAATGCGATGCGGTCGAAAATTTGGGTGTACCTAACTTTTTTGTGCTGGTGCACCTAAGAAAAACAGTTAGGCGTAAAAAGTTAGTCTAGAGCCCTGGTAAGGCTCTTAACAAAATACGTGACAAAATAACACCAGAGAACATGAAACAAATCTTTATCTGTAGGCTACATGCATCTAACGACATCTGAGTTTTATTGCAGTCAATGAAAGTTACGAAAAGTTGTGAAAGTTACGCTGCAGCAACAAAAAAAAAAACACAGCAAGCAGGCAGGCAGGTTACACTTACACAGCAAAAACATTGCCATATGGCCATGAGAAAGCGTTTTTATAAAAGCACATGAAAAACAATGCCTATTATGTGAATAACATACATCTAAACGGGGCATATGACCATTCGGCTGTATTACCTTAAGGAAATAATTCATCAAAAAAGAGCTGAAGAACCGAAGATAACACTATTCCATTCGCTTGTTCGTAGTTCAAAAGGCCACGCCCACCACGGGACGCTATGAATATTCACACTGACCCCGCCCCCTGCAACAGTTTTTCACGGAAACTGAATATTACACAACACCGGGCCTGAATCCGTGGATCCCACTTATACCATGGTCATTTGCCAACTTAAAGGTGTTGTTTGCAGTGTAATCTTTGATCAGACGGGTGAAAATGAGTTATTTTCGTCAGTTAATTTCAAACATTGATCAAAATGACTGGAACTACCCGTGCATAAACGGTTTTAATGCACACCTTCCAGCCAATCAGAATCAAGTTTTCAAACAGACCATGGTATAACTACTAGGTTATGACTTAACGTTACTTGACTGCGGTCCGTTTCTGATATTTACAAACAACGTATGTTCAAAACAAACTTGCAGCAAAGTCGTATTACAACCGAAATAGTGTTTAGTTTAAGTCACCTTTTGAGTAGATGGTGGGTTAGATTGAGTCGGTCGGTGCTGAATAAAAGGTCTGAGCCAGGACATCTCGAAAAACCGCTTGGGCACCTTGGTAACGTTACTCGACGCTCCATCTCCTCTCTCTGCCTTCTCTTTTTTCATTGCACTGCAAAACTTGTCTCGGGCGTTTTTCCACGACGCTTTGCAGATCTTCGGGTCGTCGACACCGAGCTTGGCTGCGATTTCCTTCCATGAATTAAAACCCTTCTCCGGATCTGTAAACTCTCGACGCGCGCGATCGTAGAGGTGCGGATATATTTGCACGAGCGCGGCAACGCGACGCTCAAATGCATTCATGCTGATCGAATGTTGTTGTTCCTGACCGAACTCCGTGGAAATGGAGAAAATGGCCTTTTGGTTTTAAGAGAAACTGGCACCCAAGATATGAAATAAATAGAAAAAAATCATCTTAAAAGACACTTGAATTATAAACACGTCACACGAGTCCTTTCTTTCTTCCTTTAGTGGGTTTATCGGCGGACTGAAGAGCTGCACAGCGACTCCTGCTGGACTGGAGACACATGGCAGTGTGTAAAAGTATGTAATCGCACTGGACGTTAAAGGACCACAGAACCCGACAACTGTGCATTTAATCTTTATTTCCAAAACCGCAAAATGCTGGCAGTACAAAGTCATGTACAGTAGAAGCCAAAATTGACGTTCCTTTATTTTTGCATAATTCGCTTTTAATGCAGGTTCGATGAAACCTGAAAAAAAAATGTTTGGCCAAAAAGCACACTATTATTATATTAGGTAATATGTTTTTGAATATACAAAAGAAAACAAAAAGCATGCAGGACATAAATCATACATTGACTTCAATTTTCTCTGTTATTAATTGTGCTCTATTGTGATAATATTTTGTTGTCATTCTCCTGAGCGATGTCTGTACGCATGTAACATGAATGCAACGTTTTTAATACATCTTAAAGAATGTCAACTGTCCAAAGTTTGACATCACTTTTGAGACGGTAACATCTCTGGATTACTGAGCCTCGTAGAGATTCTAAGATGATTCCAGTGCAGTTTGTTCTTCAGCATGTTTCTTCTGATGACTCTGAAAACGTCCTAACTGAGTGAATCTCTCTCCACAGATGGAGCAGTGATAAGGTTTCTCTCCAGTGTGAACTCTCTCATGGGTTCTCAGGAGAATTCTTTGAGTAAACGTCTTGTCACACTGAGAACATTTGTAAGGTCTTTCTCCAGTGTGAGTTCTCTGGTGGGTCACTAAATAGAAACGTCGACTGAAACTCTTCCCACAAACACTGCAGTGATGAGGTTTCTCTCCAGTGTGAATTCTCTGATGATGTTTAAAAGTACTATGATCAGTAAATCTCTTTCCACAGTGAGAGCAGAGGTAAGGTTTCTCTCCAGTGTGAATTCTCTCATGACATGTTAGAGAAGATTTATGACGGAAGCGTTTATCACAGTGTGAACACTGATAGAGTTTCTCCTCAGAGTGTATTTTTTGGTGTGACTTTAGACAACCTGAATCCCTGAAGCCTTTTCCACATTCACTGCACTGATACGGTCTCTCATTGGTGTGTAGATACACATGTTTGTTCAGATAGGCCTTTAGACTGAATGTCTCATCACAGTGAGGACACACGTACGGTTTAACTCCTGTGTGAGTTCTCTGATGAGCAATAAGACTTCCTTTGGTGGTGAAATAGTTTCCACATTGACTGCAGTGGAAAGACTTTTCTCCACTGTGTCTCTTCATGTGAACTTTTAGCTTAGAAAAGAAGGCAAAGTTCTTCCCACACGGCTGACAGTGAAAGTGTTTGTGGTCTCTGTGCTCTTGTGAATGAAGTTTCTTCTCTTGTAAGGTAGGAAAGCTGATGTCACATCTGGTGCAGGTGAAGAGTTTCTGTTCTGTGTGTTTTCTCTCATGTGTCTCTAAACGTCTCTGTGAACTGAATGTCTTTCCACAGGTGATGCAGGAAAGAGTTTGTGCTGTCAGTCGCTGTTTTGATGTAGAGGCCGTTTCTCCATCACAACATGAATCACCGCTCTCATCTGAAACAAACACAACACGTAAAGTACGGTTACGATCAACATTTTCAGGAATCTATCGTGTTCTAGTGTCTGTCCATGTAGACACAGTTTTACAAGACTTTATTGTTTGCTCATCTGCAATACGTTTCGGAGATGTCTGCTGTCAGACGTCATATAGACCTCTAGAAGATGTCTGTAAGATGTTTATGATTTAGAATGGATGTAAAGCAGCTCTTTCTAAGATGTTTAGCAGATGTTTTTACACAGCAGATCTCCAGATCTTTAGCAGATGTATTACAGACGTTCAGACGTCTCCGAGACGTATTGCAGATGAGCAAACTACGTATTGCAGATGTAAATGCAGACATCAAATAGACGTAAGCCAGAGGGATTGTGCTATTTATTTCATTACTGACCTTGTTCGTCTTCGTAGTTTCTGGCTATATAAGTAAACCAAATTGAATATGTTCCAAACATTTACAAGTGCGTACGATTGCACAAGAAAAATATTTCAAAACTAACCTACATACTCCAACAGACAGCACAGTTGCATTATACTCAATATTTATTTGTGGAGGTGAAGTTTTTGAGATATCATATGTTAAAAACAGAAAACAAATAAAAATAACTGTATAATCCTCATGAGATACGTTAACCCTCAAACAATATTCTGCGCACGTTCAATCTATCATAACTAACAAATTTCACATAAGCACAATGTTCCAATATTCAGAATTCATAACCACCACACGGGTCGAAACCTATACAATTTATACATGAAAAATAAGGCTATCGCGGTGTTAGAACGACGAATCGGAAACCGATTAAAAGATAAACTATAAGATTCATAAGTGCGTCTTTTACTATTTGTCATACCTAGCGCCATCGTGTGTGTGTGTGTGTGTGTGTGTGTGTGTGTGTGTGTGTGTGTAGCATTTAAAGTGTCAGAGAAAGACACAGGTCAGAACTTGCCGCGCCGGAGTACATTTCTGAATGAAAGCGTCTTTACCGGTCGGTAACTTGACTTCAGACTGGAGCGGGTGGTCTGACAGTAGCCCCGCCGCTCGCGACATCCTTTGACATCATACAGTGGTCGCGTGCACACAGTCCCCTGTACTAAACAACTTGTCAAAGTATGTTCTGTGCATTCCGGTGTTTTGTCGAAGTCTGTTCCCCCTATGTTTCCTCAGCGTTGTTCCTCATAGCGCCCGCTACGCAAACAGCGTGTAGAGGGCGGGCGCGTGCACGTTCCACTGGTGATTTTCAATTACCATACACATAACTAACCATTTTACAATGTATTTAAATTCATCCTTATTTATTTAAACGTATTTTATATTGCTTTTCAACATTTTGCGTTGTTCCACAAAATACATTTTAAAACAAACTGAACAGACCAAAGAATGGCTAGAAGTCATACAAAACAGGAAATGTGAAAATATATATAATAAATGGTATGAGAATATCTGGTATTTTCAACAAATAATTGAAAATCACCAGTGGAACGTGCACCTACTTGCTCCCCGGGCGCTGCAGTGATAGCTGCCCACTGCTCCGGGTGTACGTGTGGTCACCACTCACTGGATGGGTTAAATGCAGAGGTCATTTCAGGTATGGGTCACCATATCTCACAAACAGGTCACTTTCACTTCACTTCACTTTAATAGGCTATTCAAGAAGGGAGTGGGCTCAGTTTTTTTGTTTTAATTACGCCTACTTGTTTTTCTCAATTTTATTAAAAAGTTATATTGTATTATATTGAAAAGCAACACAAAATATAAAAAGCACATTTTGACCATTCAGTTCATGCAATAGTGAAAGAAATTGGCTAAATAAACAGAAATACGAAAAGCCATGTTCGGTATTCGAAGTGTTTCATTTTTTTTCGGCTACGGCCAAGAATTTTCATTTCGGTGCATCTCTACTAAGAAACTATTTCAGTGTTTCACGAATTAAGAGAAGCCTTTTAGTATATTTGTGATATAAAAACAGCTTTCACGACAGAAACTCACGTGACAGTGAAATACTGTGAAAAAAGCAGCAAAAGAAACACACCTGAAGGAATAAAATCATCATCATCATCATCATGATTGTCATCTTCGTCAGTGTAAAGCTCCTCTGCTGTGGGTTCTATGTCCATCATGTTCCCGCTGTCTTCATCAGTCTGTTCTTCCTCTGATTTGGGTTCTGTTTTTATCTCCAGCTTCCTGTCATTCACCATTTCACCTGAAGGAACAAAACCATCATGATTCTCATCTTCATCAGTCTGTTCTTCCTTCACTGTGAGTTCTGTTTTCATCTCCATCAGTGTGACAGAACACATGTTGAGTGGTCTGGTGTTCAGGATCTGCTGTTCTCCAGCGTTACAGACAGAATCCAGAGACTCTGTGGAGGTTTGATCAGTAGATTCATCCTGATTCAAGGTGTGATTACTGTCACACACAGTGTCCTGAGCGTCTGTGGGGTTTGTGTCAGTATAACAGAGTAAAGTGAGGCTGAGCTCCGAGTCCTGTGTGTGTCTGGACTTCTGTTCAGAGAGGAAATATATTTAGATAAAGCTATAAACTATGACAGTGAGATTAAAAACAGTATTAAAATACAAACATTTAAAAGCAGTAAATGATGTTGAATGTGTCCAAACCTCAGTGTTGAGTTCATCTCCTCTTGTCCTCAGCTTTTCCTCCAGTAACGCCACCTCTTTCTTCAGCTGACAGATTTCTGTGATGAAATCATCAATATCCAGCATGGACAGATCAGTTCCCACTGATTTACAGCACATCTGTGACGTCATCCTCAACATCTCAACACAAACACACACACACAACACTCTGTTTAAAACACTCAAGAGAGAAAATCAGAGTGATGTGAACACGCAGCGCTTGATGTTTGACTTTCTTTCTTTCTTTAGTGGGTTTATCGGCGGACTGAAGAGCTGCAGAGCGACTCCTGCTGGACTGGAGACACAACACACTCAACACTAGATTCACGACGATCATTTCATACATTCTTTGATTTTTTTTAATGTAGGGGATCTTTAGTCCAGGTGAAATATCCGCGCACTTTAGTTACTTTACATAAACGCCAAACATGTACACAGATGTATTTAATCTAGACGTTACTCTTCTTCATTTGGGATCTTTTCAGTGCGTGAATAATTAGAACAGTACTGTTGATTTTTCCATCACCATCACATTCAGAATACACAAAACCAGGGATGCAAACTTGGCAAATGACCATGGTATAAGCGGGATAATCCACAGCTAGCAATGCGTTAAAGGATTTGAATGCACTTCGCAGAGACCTCCGCTTCGCGTCAGATGGTTCTTGGCCTCCACGTCGCGCATTAAAACCCTTTAACGCACGGCTAGCTGTGGATTATCCCTTACATATATAGTCATAGTTTATATAGTTATATCTGGACGGAGTGGTGTGATTTCAAACGCAGTCTCCGAGGGTGGACTTTGAGCGCAAAAACAAAACACAAATATTACACAGAATCCCGTTTTTAATGGACATTTCTACACTACTTTACGGTTTCAATGGAAGTTTTTACAGAACATTCAGAAATTAAGTTATCACAGTTTCAAAATAAATGACAGATTGCAATGTTTCTCTTGTGTTCACACAACCAGGAAACGTTAATAAAACATAAAAACGATGGGTGTTTGAAAGTTCTCAAAACTTACTCTGAATATGAAGGTGTCCTTTAAACATTTTTTTTAGCTGGGATGGACCATTGTACCCATAGAGAAATCTACAAGCCCCTGACATTATTCACTATTCAGTTATACATACAAAAGACTTGCATTTAAATCCCTCCCAGATGGAATAAAACAAATAAATTAGCTCTATAATTAGCACACAAAAAAATCACTAAAAAAACCCACGAATATAAGGAGAACTGCAAAGTTAAAAAAATGACTCCAATGTAATAGATAGCGTAAATAATACAAAGCTACATACATGTTAAAACAGACTATGATGAATCCAGTGCAGTTTGTTCTTCAGCATGTTTCTTCTGATGAGAATTAAAACTTCCTAAATAAGTGAATCTCTCTCCACAGATGGAGCAGTGATAAGGTTTCTCTCCAGTGTGAACTCTCTTATGGGTTTTCAGGACATCTGATCGAGCAAACGTCTTGTCACACTGAGAACATTTATAAAGTCTTTCACCTGTGTGAATTCTCTGGTGATTTAGTAGAGTAGTTTGTTGAGTGAAACTCTTCCCACAAACACTGCAGTGATGAGGTTTCTCTCCAGTGTGAACTCTCTTGTGTCTCTCTAAATGGTGATGACGACTGAAACTCTTCCCACAAACACTGCAGTCATAAGGTCGTTCTCCAGTGTGGATTCTCAGATGAACTTTAAAAGTACTATGATCAGTAAAGCTCTTTCCACAGTGAGAGCAGAGGTAAGGTTTCTCTCCAGTGTGAATTCTCTCATGAGTTATCAGATTAGCTTTCTGATGGAAGCGTTTATCACAGTGTGAACACTGATAGAGTTTCTCCTCAGAGTGAGTTCTCTGGTGTACCTTCAGACCATGTGACTGTCTAAAGGTTTTTCCACATTCACTGCACTCATACGGTCTCTCATCGGTGTGTGAACGCATGTGTTTCTTCAGATGAGGTTTGTGGTTGAATCTCTTGTCACAGTGAGGACACGCGTACGGTTTTTCTCCAGTGTGAATTATTTGATGAGTAACAAGATTTCCTTTGGTTCTGAAATATTTGTCACATTGACTGCAGTGGAAAGGTTTTTCTCCAGTGTGTGTCCTCATGTGAGCGTTCAGACTAGAAGACGAGACACAAGCTCTCCCACACTGCTGACAGTGAAAGTGTTTCTGGTCTCTGTGCTCTTGTGAATGAAGTTTCTTCTCTTGTAAGGTAGGAAAGCTGATGTCACATCTGGTGCAGGTGAAGAGTTTCTGTTCTGTGTGTTTTCTCTCATGTGTCTCTAAACGTCTCTGTGAACTGAATGTCTTTCCACAGGTGATGCAGGAAAGAGTTTGTGCTGTCAGTCGCTGTTTTGATGTAGAGGCCGTTTCTCCATCACAACATGAATCACCGCTCTCATCTGAAACAAACACAACAAATGATAACTTTTCACTTTTTGAAAAACAAATGACAAATCCTGATGTATCTGTGTAAAGTTGGCCAACATCACCCTATTCTCTGAACCATCTCATGTGACCTGCTTTGAAATCTTGATGTGTTGGATTTTGAAACTCCTAGAAAATGTAACATGTAGTTGTCATTGTTATTTTGTATCATCTAATGCAGTGGTTCCCAACCTGCGGTCCGCGGCCCTCTTAGGGGGGCACCAGAGTTCACATGAGGGGCGCGGGAGCTGACATGCTTTGAGGTTAAATAAAGCTGCATAAATGTTCCACTAATCATTTTAAATAAAAATATTTTTGTATGTTTTTAAAAAAATCATGTTCTTACAATGCCAATATAATGCAGTCAAAATTAGTTATATCTCGTATAAAATAATTATTTCAATTTTTCTGGCTCCATAGGCAGACGGTAGCCGGAAGCACTGTCATTGGCTGTTCTCGCTATGAGACTCACATGAGAAACTTCCTCTGTCAGGCGTCTACGTTCATGTTAACATAAAAATCAAAAGGAAAAATAGCAGAGAAGCGTAAATGCGGTGATTCTTCGTCAGAAATAAAGGAAAAAGTTAAGACGCTATGACAAAACCTACGTAAATTTAGGTTTTATTGAAGGACAAGACTTGGCCAGAATGTGTGTTCTGTGGTGAAAAATTGGTAAACGACAGCATGAAACCAAGCAAAATGAAAAGACACCTTGTAAAAATAAGCAGTAATTGACAGTAGCCTGCATCTCTTTATGCAAGTACAGCAATGTTAATGTTTAACAGTTCTTTCATAACGTTCAGTTTACTCTGTATGTTCATTCAATAACCTGAAAATAGACTGAAACAACCTGAAAAATAACCTGAAAATGTATTTGAGTATTCAAGTAAAAATGTCATTAAAATCTTTTATATTACTCATATTTAACCATTTTATTTAATTGATTATTCAATTATTTCATTTAATTTATTTATATTTACTATCTATATATGTGTGTGTGAGTAGCAATTATGTATGTATACACACACACACGCACGCACACACGGGGGGCTCCGATTGTCATATCTGTACGTGGGGGGGCCCCAAGGAAAAAAGGTTGGGAACCACTGATCTAATGGGTGTTTGTTTCATCTTAGAGATTTAAAAATGCATACACGTCAAGCTGAAGCGCTTAAATTGAATAATTTAAGGAAAAACTATTATCGTAAAACTGATATAAAATGTCCACCATGTTACGGACAAACACACAATAGTCTAATACACTAATAATATATTCTTGTGTGTGTATACAGTTAGGTCCATAAATATTTGGACCGAAGCAAAATTTTTTATTATTTTAGCTGTGTATCAAAATATATCCGAGTCACAGTTTTATAATGAACATTGTCTTAAAGTGCACACTCTCAGCTTTATTTAGAGTGTATTCACATCCAGATTAGCTGAAGGATTTAGGAATTACAGCTCTTTAATATGAAGCTCCCCCCTTTTTCAAGGGACCAAAAGTAATTGGACAGTTGAATCAAAAGCAGTTTTATTCACATGAATGGGCTTTTCCTTAATTCATTTCTTCATAAATGAAGCATGTTAAAGGTCTTCAGTTGATTCTACGTGTGGTGTTTGAATTCGGAAGCTGTTGCTGTGAACCCACATCATGGGGTTCAGGGAGATCTCCATGCAAGTGAAACAGACCATAGATAGATTTGAAAAACACAACAAATCCACCAGAAAGATGCCAGGAACATTAAGAGCGGCCCAATCAACAATTTGGTACATTCTGAAAATAAAAAAATACTGCTGAGCTCAGCAACAAAAATATCCTGGGCATCCATATGAGTTAAAAGTGGTGGATGATGACGACATTATATTCTCCATGATAAAGAAAAACACCTTCACAACATCCAGACAACATTTGTTGATGTTCTCCTCCTAGCTTTAATGCAAAAGTGAAAAATGCTATGGATGCCATTGCTCCAGTAAAGGTCAAGGCGATAACTGGCAGGCGTAAAGCACCCTGGAGAAACACACCAGCAGTACAAAGCAAGAAAAGAGCATGCAGAAAAGCCGAGCGCATGTGGCGAAAAACAAAACTTGAAGTTCACTATGACATCTATAAAGACAGTCTGCGTGTCTTCAATGTTGACTTAGGCAAAGCTAGACAGAACTTTCTCTAACATTTTAAACTGCAACATAAATAACACTCGCACTCTTTTTGCAACTGTAGAGAGACTAACAAATCCCCAGAGTCAAGTTCCCAGGGAATGTTGTCTGATGACAAATGCAATGAGTTTGCAACTTTTTTCCTTGAGAAGATCAATAATATCAGAATGGCAATCAGCAAAATCCCATATGGCACTCAGGTCAGTCTGACTTCATTACAACAACATCAGAAATGAATAACTCTGTCTGAATTTCAAACAATTGATCACAAAATCTTGGGAGGAAACGGTACAGCATCTTAAAGCGTCAACTTGCAGCCTTGACACACTTCCCACATCCTTTTTTAAAAGAGTGTTTAACTGTTTGGAAGCAGATCTCCTAAAAATAGTAAATACCTGCTTTCAGGAACTTTCCCAGAGTCCTTAAAAACTGCAGTTGTCAAACCTCTACTAAAAAAGAGCAATCTAGACAAAACCTTACTGTAGACCAATATCAAATCTTCCCTTGATAGGCAAGATCATTGAAAAGGTTGTCTTCAATCAGCTGACCAAATTCTTAAACTCAAATGGCTACCTAGACAATTATCGGTCTCTGTCCGTCAGCATCACAGCACAGAGACAGTGCTCATAAAGATAATAAATGATATTCGATTGAATTCTGATTCAGGCAAAATATCAGTTCTGGTATTACTAGATCTCAGTGCTGCCTTTGACACGGTAGATCACACCATACTCCTACATAGGCTGGAAAACTGGGTAGGGCTTTCTGGGTTGGTACTTAAATGGTTCGAGTCATACCTTTAAGGGAGAGGTTACTATGTGAACATAGGCAACCATAAATCTGACTGGACACCCATGACTTGTGGTGTTCCACAGGGCTCGATTCTCGCTCCGCTCCTCTTCTATTTGTATATGCTCCCACTTGGCCACATAATGAAGTACCAAATTGCCTACCACAGCTATGCAGATGACACTCAGATCTACCTAGCCCTCTCACCCAATGACTACAGGCCTATTGAGGCTATTGAGCTATTACAGCTGGATGTGTCAAAACTTCCTTCAGTTGAAGAAAGACAAAACTGAAGTCATTGTATTTGGTAACAAGGATGAAACTAACTAGGTAAACACATACCTTGACTTAAAAGGTCTAAAGACACAAAGTAAGGTAAAAAATCTTGGTGTCATTTTAGAGTCTGAACTTAGTTTCAGAAGTCATGTCAAAGCAATAAGCAAATCAGCGTACTACCATCTCAGAAACATAGCCAGAATCAGATGTTTTGTCTCAAGCCAAGATAACATTTAGAGAAACTAGTTGATGCTTTCATCACCAGCAGGGTGGATTACTGCAATGGACTCCTTACAGGTCTTCCCAAAAAGACCATCAGACAGCTGCAGCTCATACAGAACGCTGCTGCCAGGACTCTGACCAGAACCAAAAATCTGAGCATATCACTCCAATCCTCAGGTCCTTACACTGGCTACCAGTTACTTTTAGAATTAACTTCAAAGTATTATTAATTGTCTATAAATCACTCAGTGGGCTAGGACCTAAATATATTTGAGATATGCTTATTGAATATAAACCCACAACAGATTTCAGATCATTAGGATCAAGTCAGTTAGAGATAAAAAGGGTTCACTCAAAACAAGTCGAGTCAGCGTTTAGCCATTACACAACCTATAGCTGGAATTTGCTTCCAGACAACATCAGATGTTCACCAAATGTTGTCAATTTTAAATCCAGATTAAAAACACACTTGTTTAGCTGTGCATTTACAACCTGAGCACTGTGCTGGTTTACATCAACTGCACTTCTATTTCTATTTTCTTTTTCTATTTTCACACATTTTAAATTCTGAAGTTGTATTTGTAATTTTAAATCATTTGCTTTTTAAATATGTCTCATGCATTATGTATTATATTTATCCTTTGTCAATAATCTTATGTAAAGCACTTTGAATTACCGTGTAATATTAAATTTGCTATATAAATAAACTTGCCTTGCCATTACTTTTGAAAGACAAAAGTATTTTCACATTACGTGTTTCTTTTCCTAAAAACGGCTAGATTTTACAGTTTACATTTACATTTACATTAAGCAGACGCTTTTATCCAAAGCGACGAACAAAGTTGGGGAAAAACAGTAGAAGCAATTTGTGCAACAAAAGTACAACAATGCATAGGTGCAGTACAACTGGTCTCAGTCAGCCTATCACAGTATACGAAGCTAAGAATTGTATTTTTTTGGGGGGGTAGGAAAGTAGAAAAGAAGTAGAAGACTGTACTAATGGGTCAGATGTTGACGGAAGAGATGTGTTTTTAGCCGATTCTTAAAGATCGCTACAGAATCTGCTGATCTTGTGGCAAGAGGGAGATCGTTCCAGAGTCGTGGAACACATCCGGAGAAAGTGTGTGAGAGTGATTTTTTCCCTTTGTGGGACTACACTACAAGACGTTGTTCAATTGCAGAGCGCAGGGATCAGGCGGGTATATAAATCTGAATTAGTGAGTGAAGATATGGGGGTGCCGAACCAGTGGTGGTTTCGTAGGCCAAGAGCAGAGATTTGAATTGGATGCGAGCGACTATAGGGAGCCAGTGCAATCTAACGAAGAGAGGAGTGACGTGCGCTCTCTTCGGCTCGTTGAAGACCACTCTTGCCGCTGCATTCTGGATCATCTGAAGAGGTCTGGTTGTACAAGCTGGACGACCAGCCAGTAGAGGACTGCAGTAGTCCAGTCTGGACAGGCCGAGAGCCTGGACAAGAACTTGCATAGCATGATCAGAGAGGAAAGGTCTAATTCTCCTAATATTGTAGAGGGTGAATCTACAGGACCGGGTGGTGCTGGCAACATGATCAGCGAAGTTCAGCTGATCATCAATTACCACTCCCAGGTTTTTTGGCCGTTCTGTTAAGAGTAATGGTTGATGAACCTAGTTGGATGGAAAGGTCGTGCTGAGTCTTCGGGTCGGCCGGGATCACGAGCAGTTCAGTTTTTGCAAGGTTCAGCTGCAGGTGATGGTCCTTCATCCAGAGTGAGATGTCATTCAGGCATGCCGAGATGCGCTCAGAAACCGTTGGCTCATAAGGCTGAAATGACAGGTGGAGCTATGTGTCATCCGCATAGCAGTGATAGGAAAAGCCATGTTTCCGAATGACAGAACCTAGGGACATTGTGTATATGGAGAAGAGCAGCGGTCCAAGAACTGAGCACTGGGGTACCCCTGTACTGAGATGCTGGGACTCAGAGACCTCACCCCTCCAGGATACTCTGAATGACCTATCCGAGAGGTAAGACTCGAACCACTGTAGCGCCGCTCCAGAGACACCCATAGTCTTGAGGGTCGACAGGAGGATGTGGTGGTTGACAGTGTCGACAGTGGCAGATAGATCCAGGAGGATTAACACAGGTGATTTAGAGGCTGCCCTTGCCAGTCTCAGGGCTTTTAACATAACACTGCACATGAGAACAATTTGAAATACATCTCAAAGACAGTAACTTGACCTTTCATTGTTCATCAATTTAAACCAAAACTGTCAAAAGCACAAAATAATACAGATGGAGTTCAAAGATACTCGAATAACAGGGTGGACACAGCCATCACAATGGACACAACAGTGAACAAAGTACCAAAACAAAATACAGAATAAAAAATATTTGCATATCCTTTTGAACACATTTCTGAAGTATTTTGAAGTTCACAAAGTTAGGTTGTAGGTTGTGAATAAAACTGTATGTGGCTTAAAATTCTAATTATGTAGAATTAAATAAAAATAATAATATAACAGTATATGTTGTCTGTTGATGTTTGTTGCACAGCACTGACTAACAGCATAGAAATAGAAACAAAATCATACAATAGGGATGATGACATACAGTATACAGATGACATGGAGGACAACATATACAGTCAACAGTAAGGACGACAGAACAAAACGACAATAAGAATGACAGTAAAAAAGACAGAAAAGGACAGCAGAATGACAAATTAAGACGAAGTCAACAGTACCTTAGAAACAAAGTATAGGTAAGTATTTACTAAGTATACTTGGCACAAATGGAACCCCATAAACAAGATAAATATGAAAGAAGGATACATACCTGAAGGAATAAAATCATCATCATCATCATGATTCTCATCTTCATCAGTCTGTTCTTCCTTCACTGTGAGTTCTGTTTTCATCTCCATGAGTTTCCTGCAGTCCACCAGTGTGACAGAACACATGTTGAGTGGTCTGGTGTTCAGGATCTGCTGTTCTCCAGCGTTACAGACAGAATCCAGAGACTCTGTGGAGGTTTGATCAGTAGATTCATCCTGATTCAAGGTGTGATTACTGTCACACACAGTGTCCTGAGCGTCTGTGGGGTTTGACTCGACCTTTACCACAATCTGACAAACACACAACACATCATCAGCACTGGAGCTTTATATAGAATATATGTGTGATGTCTCACTTTGGTTTAGTTTGACATGAATGACAGTATAAAAGCAGTAAATGATGTTGAATGTGTCCAAACCTCAGTGTTGAGTTCATCTCCTCTTGTCCTCAGCTTTTCCTCCAGTAACGCCACCTCTTTCTTCAGCTGACAGATTTCTGTGATGAAATCATCAATATCCAGCATGGACAGATCAGTTCCCACTGATTTACAGCACGTCTGTGACGTCATCCTCAACATCTCAACACAAACACACACACACAACACTCTGTTTAAAACACACAAGAGAGAAAATCAGAGTGATGTGAACACGCAGCGCTTGATGTTTGACTTTCTTTCTTTCTTTAGTGGGTTTATCGGCGGACTGAAGAGCTGCAGAGCGACTCCTGCTGGACTGGAGACACAACACACTCGACATTTCATAGTCTTTGATTTTTTTAATGTAGAGGCACTTTACTCGAGGTTAAATTTCCGCGGACTTTAGTTACTTTATATAAACACCGAAAATGCACACATATGTATTTAAACTAGATAAGTATGTAAGTCTTCTTCATTCGGGATCTTATCGGTGCGTCAATAATTAGAACATTAATGTTAATGTGTTGTTTTTATCCATCATCATTAATATAATTACAATATATCAAACACATCATCACCCACAATGTTGGAATATAGCAAATTATTTATTTTCTTATTAAAACGTAAAGTTTTCCCTTCCTGAAGTAAATGCCGTTATCTATCACATCACAATTCTCATCAGAATTAGCCGAAATTCACTGGGTGGACTCTAGTTTGGGGCAAATTTTTTATTTTTAAACTTTAAAAAAGACCACCATTGTATGTGAAAAAATATTCTCGCCATTTCAAATACCAGTGCACTGTATGAGCATCAGCCAATGTGGGATTTTCATTTATTCGGAAATAAAACAACCGTTAAACCTTCTGTGTAACATTCCCCAACACGTTCTGTTCATTCATACATGTAAAATCATTCGGAACGCATTATATTTGACACTTGGCACCTGTCAGTTAGTAAAAAGACTATGTAGGTAAAACAAAATGACAATACAAAATAGCAAATGATACCTTTCAAGCAAAGTCTCTTCCCCTCACAGTTTATTAAAGAATACACAGTTCACGAGTTCGTCTGCCCATTCAGTCTTAACAGTAAAGTAGCGATAAGATACGAGAGGCCGTGCTATACTGTGAACACAAAATATGCTCATCTTAACTGCAAACTGTTATAAGCACAAGACGTTAATAATAATGATGTTGTATCTAATAAACATACAACACAAAACAGATTCATTTTAATTCATACATGAGAAAAGACATGAAGAGAATAACAGAATCATTTAAATTAGCACACAGTACACAGAAGAAAACTGCGAGGGGAATTATTCCAGGTTATAGATGTTATGATGATTCCAGTGCAGTTTGTTCTTCAGCATGTTTCTTCTGATGAGAATTAAAACTTCCTAAATAAGCGAATCTCTCTCCACAGATGAAGCAGTGATAAGGTTTCTCTCCAGTGTGAACTCTCTCATGGGTTCTCAAGCTACCTGAATAAATAAACGTCTTGTCACACTGAGAACATTTATAAAGTCTTTCACCTGTGTGAAGTCTCTGGTGATTCAGTAGAGTAGTTTGTCGAGTGAAACTCTTCCCACAAACACTGCAGTGATGAGGTTTCTCTCCAGTGTGAACTCTCTTGTGTCTCTCTAAATGGTGATGACGACTGAAACTCTTCCCACAAACACTGCAGTCATAAGGTCGTTCTCCAGTGTGGATTCTCAGATGACGTTTAAAAGTATATGGATCAGAAAAGCTCTTTCCACAGTGAGAGCAGAGGTAAGGTTTCTCTCCAGTGTGAATTCGCTCACGACGTACCAAGTACGATTTTTTAACAAAACTTTTATCACAGTGTGAACACTGATAGAGTTTCTCCTCAGATTGTGTATTAAGGTGTGACTTTAAAGAACCTGACCTCTTAAAGGTTTTTCCACATTCACTGCACTCATACGGTCTCTCATCGGTGTGTGAACGCATGTGTTTCTTAACATTAGATGAATGGTTGAATCTCTTGTCACAGTGAGGACACTCGTATGTTTTTCCTCCAGTGTGAGTTCTCTGATGAGAAACAAGATTTCCTTTGGTGCTGAAATATTTGCCACATTGACTGCAGTGGAAAGGTTTTTCTCCAGTGTGTGACCTCATGTGAATGTTCAGATGAGAAGAGCAGAGAAAGTTCTTCCCACACTGCTGACAGTGAAAGTGTTTCTGGTCTCTGTGCTCTTGTGAATGAAGTTTCTTCTCTTGTAAGGTAGGAAAGCTGATGTCACATCTGGTGCAGGTGAAGAGTTTCTGTTCTGTGTGTTTTCTCTCATGTGTCTCTAAACGTCTCTGTGAACTGAATGTCTTTCCACAGGTGATGCAGGAAAGAGTTTGTGCTGTCAGTCGCTGTTTTGATGTAGAGGCCGTTTCTCCATCACAACATGAATCACCGCTCTCATCTGAAACAAACACAACAGCGTTAACAACAACCTCCAGCACATCTGAAACTACATCAGTGTCCACTGAGAATGAGAAACTTCATTGTACTTTTCACAAGTAACAAAAAAAAACTTTATATGAAACAGGAAAACAAATGATAGTTAAATATTATAAAAAAATAACAGAAGAAAGATACCTGAGGGTATAAAGTCATCATCTTCATCAGTTTGATCTTCCTCTGATTTGGGTTCTGTTTTTATCTCCATGTTATTGCAGTTCAACAGTTTACCTGAAGGAACAAAATCATCATGATTCTCATCTTCATCAGTCTGTTCTTCCTTCACTGTGGTCTGTGTTTCCATCTCCATCAGTTTCCTGCAGTCCATCAGTGTGACAGAACACATGTTGAGTGGTCTGGTGTTCAGGATCTGCTGTTCTCCAGCGTTACAGACAGAATCCAGAGACTCTGTGGAGGTTTGATCAGTAGATTCATCCTGATTCAAGGTGTGATTACTGTCACACACAGTGTCCTGAGCGTCTGTGGGGTTTGAGTCAGTATAACAGAGTAAAGTGAGGCTGAGCTCCGAGTCCTGTGTGTGTCTGGACTTCTGTTCAGAGAGGAAATATATTTAGATAAAGCTATAAACTATGACAGTGAGATTAAAAACAGTATTAAAATACAAACATTTAAAAGCAGTAAATGATGTTGAATGTGTCCAAACCTCAGTGTTGAGTTCATCTCCTCTTGTCCTCAGCTTTTCCTCCAGTAACGCCACCTCTTTCTTCAGCTGACAGATTTCTGTGATGAAATCATCAATATCCAGCATGGACAGATCAGTTCCCACTGATTTACAGCACATCTGTGACGTCATCCTCAACATCTCAACACAAACACACACACACAACACTCTGTTTAAAACACTCAAGAGAGAAAATCAGAGTGATGTGAACACGCAGCGCTTGATGTTTGACTTTCTTTCTTTCTTTAGTGGGTTTATCGGCGGACTGAAGAGCTGCAGAGCGACTCCTGCTGGACTGGAGACACAACACACTCAACACTAGATTCACGACGATCGTTTCATACATTCTTTGATTTTTTTTAATGTAGGGGATCTTTAGTCCAGGTGAAATATCCGCGCACTTTAGTTACTTTACATAAACGCCAAACATGTACACAGATGTATTTAATCTAGACGTTACTCTTCTTCATTTGGGATCTTTTCAGTGCGTGAATAATTAGAACAGTACTGTTGATTTTTCCATCACCATCACATTCAGAATACACAAAACCAGGGATGCAAACTTGGCAAATGACCATGGTATAAGCGGGATAATCCACAGCTAGCAATGCGTTAAAGGATTTGAATGCACTTCGCAGAGACCTCCGCTTCGCGTCAGATGGTTCTTGGCCTCCACGTCGCGCATTAAAACCCTTTAACGCACGGCTAGCTGTGGATTATCCCTTACATATATAGTCATAGTTTATATAGTTATATCTGGACGGAGTGGTGTGATTTCAAACGCAGTCTCCGAGGGTGGACTTTGAGCGCAAAAACAAAACACAAATATTACACAGAATCCCGTTTTTAATGGACATTTCTACACTACTTTACGGTTTCAATGGAAGTTTTTACAGAACATTCAGAAATTAAGTTATCACAGTTTCAAAATAAATGACAGATTGCAATGTTTCTCTTGTGTTCACACAACCAGGAAACGTTAATAAAACATAAAAACGATGGGTGTTTGAAAGTTCTCAAAACTTACTCTGAATATGAAGGTGTCCTTTAAACATTTTTTTTAGCTGGGATGGACCATTGTACCCATAGAGAAATCTACAAGCCCCTGACATTATTCACTATTCAGTTATACATACAAAAGACTTGCATTTAAATCCCTCCCAGATGGAATAAAACAAATAAATTAGCTCTATAATTAGCACACAAAAAAATCACTAAAAAAACCCACGAATATAAGGAGAACTGCAAAGTTAAAAAAATGACTCCAATGTAATAGATAGCGTAAATAATACAAAGCTACATACATGTTAAAACAGACTATGATGAATCCAGTGCAGTTTGTTCTTCAGCATGTTTCTTCTGATGAGAATTAAAACTTCCTAAATAAGTGAATCTCTCTCCACAGATGGAGCAGTGATAAGGTTTCTCTCCAGTGTGAACTCTCTTATGGGTTTTTAGGACATCTGATCGAGCAAACGTCTTGTCACACTGAGAACATTTATAAGGTCTTTCACCTGAATGAATTCTCTTGTGTTTTGCTAAATGGCCATGACGAATAAAACTCTTCCCACAAACACTGCAGTGATAAGGTTTCTCTCCAGTGTGAACTCTCATATGAACTGTAAAATGAGATTGATTATAAAAGCTCTTTCCACAGTGAGAGCAGAGGTAAGGTTTCTCTCCAGTGTGAGTTCTCTCATGAGTTATCAGATTAGCTTTCTGACTGAAGCGTTTATCACAGTGTGAACACTGATAGAGTTTCTCCTCAGAGTGAGTTCTCTGGTGCGACTTTACATCAGATAACTGTCTAAAGGTTTTTCCACATTCACTGCACTCATACGGTCTCTCACTGGTGTGTAAACGCATGTGTCTCTTAATATAGGATCCGTAACTGAATCTCTTGTCACAGTGAGGACACGCGTACGGTTTTTCTCCCGTGTGAGTTCTCTGATGAGTAACAAGATTTCCTTTGGTTCTGAAATATTTGTCACATTGACTGCAGTGGAAAAGTTTTTCTCCAGTGTGTGTCCTCATGTGAGCTCCCATATTAGAAGAAGTTGTAAAAAAACTCTTCCCACACTTCTCACAGTTAAAGTGTTTCTTCTTGTACGGTTTTTCTCCCGTGTGAATTATCTGATGAGCAACAAGACTTCCTTTGGTTCTGAAATATTTGTCACATTCACTGCAGTGAAAAGGTTTTTCTCCAGTGTGTGACCTCACGTGAATCTTCAGATTAGAAGCGGAGACACAATTCTTCCCACACTGCTGACAGTGAAAGTGTTTCTGGTGTCTGTGCTCTTGTGAATGAAGTTTCTTCTCTTGTAAGGTAGGAAAGCTGATGTCACATCTGGTGCAGGTGAAGAGTTTCTGTTCTGTGTGTTTTCTCTCATGTGTCTCTAAACGTCTCTGTGAACTGAATGTCTTTCCACAGGTGATGCAGGAAAGAGTTTGTGCTGTCAGTCGCTGTTTTGATGTAGAGGCCGTTTCTCCATCACAACATGAATCACCGCTCTCATCTGAAACTAACACAACAGCGTTAACAACAACCTCCAGCACATCTGAAACTACATCAGTGTCCACTTTTTGGCAGGGTATTTCCTGGCTCAAAATGAGGTGGTGCCATCCTGATCTTGAACACACACATGCACATGTAGGCCTACCGTACCTTTAAGTGGATTAACCAAACACTTTACAAAAAACATATTACAAGTTCTCAAATTAGATGAAAATGACAATTATTAAGTTATATAAAACATTACTTTAATTCAACCAAACATAAATGTCTTTTTATCAAAGAAAGCTTTTTATCCTTTTTTAACTAACTTTTCAGCCCACAACAGCCAACTGAATTAACCGGTCTTACTAAATGAGCAAAGCTCATTCACATCCTGTGTTCTCTTTTGGTTCACGGATTTCTTATATTCGCTAGTGACTGAAAAGTTTCAACAGTTTAAACGAATCGGTTCTAAAAAGTCATTTGTTTACGAGTTGTTCTGATCACAATGTGCATTCTGGTAAACTCGCTGTGTACAGTATAGACCGTTTCATCGGACGCGCGCACGCCTGACCCCCAGTTAACTTCCGGTTTGTGTTTGGATAGTGTCTAATAATATAACTATTTATATGTTATTTAATTTGTTAATATTAATTGTATTACTATTTTACTGTATAATAATTGTATTAAATAAACAATTTGTTGAATGGGTCCTGTAGTTCGGTCGCATGTAAAGAAACCATATGGTACATTGACATCTAGCGGTTGAGCTTGGTATTGCAGTCTAAATTCAGAATATTGAACGGACAAGTTTAGCCAAGTAACGTTTTTTTCTCGGTTTCTTTTGATTGTTATCAGAAATAATCTACGGGCACTCTATAGTTTGTGAATGTGTACTGGAAGTTCAGTTGGGGTCACAAACGTTCGCATGCGCAGTAACATTTGTTTAAGTTGTTAGGATAAAACCGTCTATGACGCAGATTCAACAAGCCAACTGCACAGTTTAAAACATTGCAATGATGTACAGCAGATTAATTTAAGCAACTTTTTTAAAGAAACTGAATGTACTTGAATGCAAAAGAAACACTATTCACCTGAACAGCCGTTAAATACAGCTAATACAGCTCCTAATAGCTCTTACTGCAACTCTTCAGCGCCTCATTGTGATGATAACGAAACAGCTCTGCCATTGTGGCGTAATAGCGCAACTGCAGTTACAAATGACAGTCCATTGAGTGCATGCAGTTTTATTTTTGTGAAGACACCTGACATAATTTTGGAGAGTCTGAGGCGGCATGAAATTTGACAGAGGCGGCTTCCAATAAATTTTCTATGCAGGAAAACCCCTTTTGGTAGAGCCCAACCGATATGGTTTTTGGGGGGTAATGTCGATACCGATATTGAAGGGGTAAAAAGTCCATTATAAAACGGTCAGTTCTGGTCCTTGATTCTGATTGGTTGAGCCGAGTTCTAAGCCGTTGTAAAATACCCCGATTTATAACGGCTGACCGCATTACACAGCCTAAATATCATTTTATTTACTTTATTTTATGAAACCTTGCTAAGCATATTGAATAACCGTTTTATAAAAGCAATAAGCCCGGCGAAGCAGTGGGTTACAGTGCATTTTATAACAGCTAAGGGGGTTTTAGGCACTCCTTTCGCGTCATGCCACAACGCCCTTAGCTGTTATAAAATGCACTGTAACCAACTGCTTCGCGGGGCTTATTGCTTTAATATCGATGTATCGGCCGATATTCTTTATGTGTATATTATAGTACAGTTAGTACCAGTTAAAGGTTTAGACACAAAAATGGGAAGTGCTGTAGAATATACTATGTACATAAAGTTGACAAATAAATCGTACATGTGTCCTATGGTATGACAGCAAAATTTTGAAAACAAACTGTTAATATTATATGTTTTATATTATTAATATTTGAATTTATCACGTAAAATAGCATAAGAGAGATTTATCTTCATTGTTAGTTTTTTTTTTGCCGTCACACCATAGGACAAATTTGCATATTATTCTGTCAACTACCCATATACATAGCAACGATCACTAAAATGATGATGACATGACAAAGACATGTAATGGAGGCAGGGTTTTTACAATTTAACAGTAAACTTTATGGTCAAAATGACTTTTTTTGACAACAAAGGAAACATACCTGAAGGAATAAAATCATCATCATCATCATCATCATCATGATTCTCATCGTCATCAGACTGTTCTTCTTCTTCTTCTGGTGTTTGTGTTTTCATCTCCATGAGTTTCCTGCAGTCCACCAGTGTGACAGAACACATGTTGAGTGGTCTGGTGTTCAGGATCTGCTGTTCTCCAGCGTTACAGACAGAATCCAGAGACTCTGTGGAGGTTTGATCAGTAGATTCATCCTGATTCAAGGTGTGATTACTGTCACACACAGTGTCCTGAGCGTCTGTGGGGTTTGCCTTTACACACAATCTGACAAACACACAACACATCATCCTATCGCTTGGGGCTTTTATATAGAAATATATTGTGTGATGTCCTTCACTTTGGTTTAGTTTGACAATGAATTGACAGTATAAAAGCAGTAAATGATGTTGAATGTGTCCAAACCTCAGTGTTGAGTTCATCTCCTCTTGTCCTCAGCTTTTCCTCCAGTAACGCCACCTCTTTCTTCAGCTGACAGATTTCTGTGATGAAATCATCAATATCCAGCATGGACAGATCAGTTCCCACTGATTTACAGCACATCTGTGACGTCATCCTCAACATCTCAACACAAACACACACACACAACACTCTGTTTAAAACACTCAAGAGAGAAAATCAGAGTGATGTGAACACGCAGCGCTTGATGTTTGACTTTCTTTCTTTCTTTAGTGGGTTTATCGGCGGACTGAAGAGCTGCAGAGCGACTCCTGCTGGACTGGAGACACAACACACTCAACACTAGATTCACGACGAGATCATTTCACATACTGTGATTCAGATTCAAGTCATGAGTTACCGTGTGAGCGTGTAAATAATGTTGTGTTATTCGTGATAATCTGCTTCACATCAAATTTCAAACATTTCACATAAGAACAAAACATCCACATTGTTTAAATAGCCTACTAAACTTTATTATCAGCAAGGTGTAGTCAGCATCCTTTTAAATGTTTTTTAGCCAGATCCTGACACTTTAAGGAGTATCATGAACCAAACACTGAGCTCGGACTAAACATGAAACAAGAACATGACTCATATCATAACACAACAACACAAAAGCAGATATCAAAGACCAAGAGCAGGAGTCCAGATCCAGTGTTCTGACACACAACACACTAAACATCTACACTTTTTTCCAATTCAAATATATTTATATAGCGCTTCTCTACAATGCTGTACAGTTTCAAAGCAAATTACAAGAAAATTAAGACATAAAAACACTACATTAATAAATACGCATGGTACTACTGCACATATTATTGTCATCATAGAAAGACTGTAATCTACTCAAATAGTGTATACTTAATCATATACGGTTAATATGATAGATAATAGGTGGGATATTGAACCAGACATGCCTTTCCAGCTTACATGGAAATGTCTCTTAAAAAGACAATATTATATAAGAATGAGAGTGTAACATGCATAGAGAGTTTGCAGTAACACCATGACCAAGAGTGTAACGCGCATACAATAATTAAAGCTACACAACCCTTAACTAATCTAGTGTCAGCAGTCTCCCAGTAAGCCAACCGAGTGACAGCGACAAGGAACCAAAGCTCCAATGATAAATATCAAGGATAAAACTTTGTGAGAAGCCAGACTCATGTGGGAGGTCCAGATCTCCTCCGACACGCTACAGCTGCGTTCAGTAACTTCTGGTTAAGAAAGAAAGACTGATAATAATAGTTTATAATTTGACACTGGCTTAAAACTGTCAGGTCTGTTTTGTAGCAAATTAAGAATGTTCACAGATGGCGACAGAGACTTTTGTTCGATTGAAAGGAAATGTTTTGGTGATGATTTATCGTTTTCAAACTGAATGAATGTCTAGCAGAGGAATGTCTGAAACAGAGATGGCAGTAGAGGCGTGATGTTACTGACTGTGGCTTTATAGACAGGATAAGGATCTTACGCCTGTGCTTGAATTTGAGATTCTAGGTATTATCACCTGGCCGGAGATTTGAGACGGCAGTGAATGTGAAGAACTATAATGAGATGACAATAAACTACTGTCACTACTGTAAAATTACAAATGAATAATAATGCACAAAATATTTGGTGCACATGTATATCATTAACTACTCACTGTCACATGAACAAGAGGTTACTGATTTGACATACAACATTGGAAGGGTCTTCCTCCAAGATCTGGAGATTATATCAATAAAAAGTCTTTTAAGAAGTGTTTTTCTGCTTTTCTGACAGATTGTTTAGCATGTTTCTTCTGTTGAGTCTGAAAACCTCCTAAATAATAAATGTGCCTCCACAGATTATCTGGTGGATTTCTCTCCAGTGTGAACTTTCTGATGGAGTTTCAGAAGAACGCGTTGAGTAAACGCCTTGTCACACTGACAGCATTTGTAAGGTTTTTCTCCAGTGTGAAGTCTCTTGTGTGTCCTTAAATTGTCACGTCGGCTGAAGCTCTTCCCACAAAAACTGCAGGAAAAAGGTTTTTCTCCGGTGTGAACTCGCTGATGATCTCTATAACTACGTGAAGTTGAAAAACTCTTCCCACAAACGCTGCAGTGATAAGGTTTTTCTCCCGTGTGAGTTCTCTGATGATCTCTGAAAGCACTTGAATTTGAAAAGGTCTTTCCACAGTCCGAGCAGAGGTAAGGTCTCTCTCCAGTGTGAACTCTCTCGTGCAGCGTCAGATGAGCTTTCTGACGGAAACGTTTGTCACAGTACGAACACTGAAAGAGTTTCTCCTCAGAATGTAGTTTTTGATGCGATCTCAAACTACCTGAATATTTAAAGGTTTTTCCACATTCGCTGCACTGATATCGCCTCTCGTCGGTGTGTGCGCGCACGTGTCTTTCAAAACAAGACGCAGTGTAAAATCTCTTCTCACAGTGAGGACACTCGTGTTTTTTTTTCCCCCTTTGAATCCCTCTGTCCTCTTCCGTTTCTCCATCACTGCTCTCATCTGAAAGAAACACGACAGGTCAAGCTTAAGCACTTAAACTGGATCAATTATTTTAAACAAATAAGTGACATAAAATGTCCACCCCGTTATGGACAAACACTTCACAGTCTAATATACTAATAATATATGTTTGTGTATTACTTTTACTTTAATCTGCAGATTAACAATGAAACAATGAAAATTGTAAAAAGCGCTATATAAATAAAGTTAACTTGAAATAAAAAATGACAATGACTATTTTATCATAAAATATCGCAACGTTTATTGTAAATAGCTTATCAATGCGAGTCATTCTCTTTATAAAATGTGTCCTCAAAATCTTAAATTAAAATCTGAAAATGCACTTCCGCTGTGTAGTGACTATCCATCTTAAATGACGTCTGTTAGACGGTTTGGGCGGAGCATCCGTTAACTCCTCCCCTTCAACTGTCAGTCTGCTGCCAGATCCATTTCAAAATGCAACGGCTGTTTTGATACATCCAATCAAATCGCAGTGAAAGACGAAAGCCACGCCCACCATTTTTCTCATTAGAAATTCCATTTCACTCGGAAATGCGTCAAAACACGGAAGGAAAAACGATCGCGATTCCGGTTCATGGGGACTTTAAATGCCCGTATGTAAATTGTATATGTATAATTTCACTCACCACAGCACACGTTCTGTTGGTGATGTGAGAATAAAACTGATTTAATTTGATTTACAGGAAACATGTATCCTGTTATTTGGTGCTTGCTATTGCTACTAAAGCTGCATGGAGCATAAACTGAAAATTCTGCTCATAATCTTGCATATCTGCTCTCCAGCGTTCACATGTGGATAAACGGAAGTGTCCCTTCAAAGGCTTCAGAAATATGTAAGCATTATAAAAGCGTTTTTGTCTTATTCCACTTGTGACTCAAGTGATGCAAGGTCCTATGATACATCAGAAATTCAGTCAAATGTCGAGATGAACAACATTAAGAGAGGAAACATACCTGAAGGAATAAAATCATCATCACCACCATCATCATCATCCTCCTGATTCTCGTCTTCATCAGTTTGATGTTCCTCTGATGTGGGTTCTGTTTCATTTCAAAAGAGTTTTAGTGTTATTTGACTTGTGACTCGAGTGACACAAATTACTCCTTACTTAATCAAGAATCCATATCGTGTACATAAGAAAAACTTACCTGAAGTAACTTTATTATCATTATCATCATCATCACGATTCTCGTCTTCATCTATTTGTTCTTCCTTTACTTCAGGTTCTGTTTTGATCTCCATCACTTTCCCATCAATCCCAATCAGTGTGACAGAACACATGTTGAGTGGTCTGGTGTTCAGGATCTGCTGTTCTCCAGCGTTACAGACAGAATCCAGAGACTCTGTGGAGGTTTGATCAGTAGATTCATCCTGATTCAAGGTGTGATTACTGTCACACACAGTGTCCTGAGCGTCTGTGGGGTTTGTGTCAGTATAACAGAGTAAAGTGAGGCTGAGCTCCGAGTCCTGTGTGTGTCTGGACTTCTGTTCAGAGAGGAAATATATTTAGATAAAGCTATAAACTATGACAGTGAGATT